>NC_142586.1:56639724-56939724 GCF_965207765.1 Zootoca vivipara | reverse complement strand
AACTGATAGGGTTGAAAATGATCAGAATTAAATTGGTCTCTCCCCATTTTAATAGACTTTGTATCGATGATTGACTTCTTCCTTTCAACATTAGGTTTGGGTCGAATCCAATACAGGGAAGACTCAGCTGCATAGCAAAGGAGAACTCCATCTATGTGGTTGCCAACATGGGGGACAAGAAGCCATGCAACCGCACTGACCCCCAGTGCCCGAGTGACGGTCGCTATCAGTACAATACAGACGTTGTTTACGATAGGGAAGGGAAATTTGTGGCACGTTACCACAAGGTAAGCGCTCTTCTCCGTTTTGGTTCAGATGTTGCTGGACTCCGTCAGGCCCAGTCAGTTTGGCCAATGGTCATGATGGGCGTTTGTGCTCTGGGGGTTCCCCATTTGCTATAGAAAGCACGCTAATGCACCATAGAGTCTACACAAGCACAGATACTAATGCAAATTAATATACATAGCTCAACCTGAATAAACAGGAACTCCCATTTCTCCCACCCAAATAAGAGATAGGTACAGTATACACTCATATGGAGCAGACAGAGAAACTGCATGTATTGTCTCGTTCACCTGCCCCATGCAAGAATGTGTCTCATTGAAAGGGAAACCACAATATTTGAGATGTTTGCTGTAAGGACTTTACTTGTAGATTGTTTTCACAAGATAATCCGGGTCTTGTAAGTGTGCTGAAAACAGAAGCAATACCAACAACTTCTAGGGGAAAAACTGTAGGTCAGTAACAGGTAGGTAGCCATAGATCAGTATTAGACTATCCTCTTTGCACGCAGAAGGCCCCAGTTTCAGTCCTGGCATCTTAGAGCTGGTAATGTCTCCTACCTGAAATCCTGGAAAGCTACTGCCAGTCAGTGAAGACAAGAGTAGGCAACATTGTGCCCTCCAGAAAGTAGCAGACAGCATCTTCTATCATCCTTGACATTGTCCTGGTTGTCTGGGGCTGGTGGCCTCTGGAGGGCACCATGTTGGTTTCCCTGGTCTAGACAATATTGAGCTAAAGGGACCAATGGTCTGACTCGGTGTAAGACAGCTTCTTATGTTCCTAACACTATTTTTTCCTGTCTCCACTAGGTGCTTTTCTTCCAATAATATATATCTGTATATATTTCCTGTCTTATAAACAGTACAACCTTTTCGCTGTTGAAGTATACTTTAATTACGCCAAGGGCCCACAATTTGTGACCATCAACACCTCCTTTGGGAAGCTTGGCCTTATGACTTGTGCCGACGTTCTTAATTATCGCGAACCTGCCATCTCGCTGGTGGAAAAGTACAAGGTGGATACCATCCTCTTCCCAACTGCTTGGCAGAATGGCCTGCCGCTCTTGTCTGCTGTTGAGTTCTACTCAGCCTGGGCAATGGGGATGCGTGTCAACTTCCTTGCTGCTAATTTAAACAAGCCCAGCTTGGACATTACTGGTAAAGTGCTACCTTGAATAACTTCAGTGCAGACATAGATCTGGCAATTTGAGTGTGGGAAAGAGCACAGGGGGGGGGAGGATTAACCCATTCATTGTTATTTTTAAAAAATGTGATTTCCTTCAGAGATCAGCCTTATAAAATAGTGATGGCAAACTGTGGCCCTCCAGATGTTGCTGGACTATAGCTCCCATTGGCCATGGTGCTTGGGGCTGATGGGAGTTGGAGTCCACCAGCATCTGCTACCAGTACTAAAGTCACAGTTATGAACTCTCTACCTGCCTCTCTCAAGACGGGCGATGATCCCACAATGACATTCTGCAGGCAATACATTATTTGCATTAATACATTATTTGTCTTCACATGCTCAGTGCTGACCCAATACATTTTGCAGCCTGAGGCAAATGACAAAACGGTATGGACCAATTCCACGTACAGAAGCAGTTGGATTTTACTTCAGCACTGGCAATAGGACAGCATCCTCCACTGTTTTTGTGTGTGTGTGTTTGCTTAATGCATTTATATCCCACTCCCCCCCCCCCTACTATTTAGCTCAAGGTGGTGTGCATAATTCTCCCTCTCCTCATTTAATCCCCGCAACAACCCCACGAAGGATGTTATTCTGAGAGGTAGTGACTGGCCAAAGGTCACCCAGGGAGCTTTATGCTTGGTCTCCCATGTCCTAGTCCTGAACTCTCACCACGGCACCCCACAGATGCTTTGAAGGTAGCATGCTAACTTAGGGGGTTGCACACAGCTCTATTCTCAGTAGAAGAGAACATCTGGGGACTAAGGCCAGTTCCCAGGATCTGTTGCCTACCTTGCTTTGTCTAATGAGATGCATTCCCTGCTTAAGCTATTTGTGTGGGGAACCTTTGGCTTTCCAGATGTTGCTGAACTACACATCCCCTCATCCCTGGCCATTGGCCATGCTTGCTGGGACTGATGGGAATTGTAATTCAGCAATTACTCACACCTGCTCTGGTCACTTCCCACCGTTTGTCCTATGCATTAGCTTCTAGTCGCAAATCATGGAATTGAGATTCTGCTCTACTTCCCTTTACCTCTGCTGTTAGCCCTCCATCCATCCATTTGGGTAAAGAAATGGAATAGTAAAACTTATGCCTCACCCCAGTGTCTTTTGCCATCCACAGGGAGTGGTATCTTTACACCTGAAGGCGCCAAGGTGTATCACTTTGATATGAAAACGCATACTGGAAAACTCCTGGTTGCGGAAATCAAGGCTCGCCCCCGTCTTTCCCCAACATACCCTCCTGATGTCAACTGGAGCTTATATGCTTCAAATATCAAGCATTTCTCCGCAAGCCCAGAGTTTACTGCAAGCTTCTATTTTGATAATTTCACCTTCACTGAACTCTCTCGAGAAGCTGGAAATCATACCGTCTGCCAAAAGGGCCTCTGCTGCCACTTGAGCTACAAGATGGCAGAGAAGCGAGAGGATGAGGTTTACGCATTTGGCGCCTTTGATGGGCTTCATGTGATCGAAGGGGAATATTATCTGCAGGTAAAGGGTTTTGTGGGGTAGGATGAGCAGGCTATGTGGAAGGGAAATGCCCTACCAGTGGGAGTGGGGGAGAATGCAGTTGAGTCCTCATTTAAAGGCCTAACCTACCCTGCTCGGAACAATATGTGAACCAAAACACAGCCATCATTCTAAATGGCACATTCCTGAATTTTGCACTGCAATTCTCCAGCCAAGTCAAATGTCCAGCCAAGAGGAAGATATTTGGGTAACGTGTGCATAAAAATGCAAACATGAGTGAAAACAACATACAGAAACACATTATATTAGAGGGGGGATCTGCATATTGGGCCAAAGAGCACGTTAAAAATGAGGGTATTAAAATGCTGGTGAATTTTCTTGTGAACTTCTTTAAAAGAGAAAATTCACAAACTGATGTGGGAATATGGAGAATTGAATTTAAGACTGGAAAAGCGAGAAACCGAGAGAAAAAGAAACTGATAGCGTTGCCCATCCGTACCTACCAACAATGTCTAGGATACATGTGTTTCATGCTTTCATTGTGGCAAAGCCTTTGAGGAAACCAGAAGCTGTACTCTCCAGAAGCTTTTCTAAAAGCCCGTAAGAATCATTAGAGGGATTACTACTGAAGAGAAGAATCATCCCTATAAGACACCTCCCTTCTTTAGAGCACAGCCACTGCTTAGAGCAGAGCTGGCTGCAGTTGTTGGCCCCTTGTTCCCATCATCTCTGATCATTGGCCTCGCTGACCGGGGCCGATAGGAGCTGAAATCCAACCAATCTGGAGGGCCACAGATTCCGCACCCCTGATATAGGGGGTGGGGATTATATATCACATTCATAACATGATTTGAAAAAATTAGTAGGATTCTGGGAAAAATAAGTCTGCCAAAGTCATTGAAGATGGTAGCCCCTTTGCTTAACACAGTGCCACCATGCAGCTTCCTGCTTAACACCATATTCTGTCTTGGGTTTGTTTGCTTTTTACTGCAAGTGTCATGCACTTGCTCCCAGTATTGCATAGAGTTTTGTGCACACAAAAGCACAATGCATTTTATTTTAGTTTTACAGAAAAGGCCTCAGAATTCTCTGTTGATTCAAAAGCAATCCTTGTTTGTTGGTCCTCACAAGGGAAACAGAAAGAAAGACCCCCTCCCCCAAATCCCATAACCCCAATACTGTATTGTAGAAAGAATACTTGTTTATTTCTTCCAAATATTATTGAGTTGTTTCAAAACAATCAGCGAAAGCGATCTACTTCAGGCTTAGTATTGTGTAGTTTTAGCATTGGTTTGTGTACTGTTTCAAAACACAGCAGCATCCTGTATAGCCCACTTACATGGGAAGTATTTTCCTCCATTTCCATAAACACAAGGCTCTTTGAATGGCTTAGTTCCACAAAATAACCTTTCCCACAACCCTCTCTTTCCATAGATATGCACACTACTGAAATGTAAGAGCACAGACTTGAAATCATGTGGGGAGCCAGTTGATACAGCTCATACAAGATTTGACTCCTTCACCCTCAGTGGCACCTTTAACACAAGCTACGTGTTTCCGGAAGTCTTGTTCACTGAGACTCAGCTGGCTACTGGAGAATTTCAGGTAAGGGCCAAAGTGACTTCAAGCTTCTGCAAAAGCATTGACCCAAACCATTTCTTAGATTAAAATAGCTCCTCCTCTCCGTCTCTCCAAACAGTTGTGCTCCTAATCATTCGATAGTCGCAGCTTTGTTTGTACCTAGCACTGAACTTTTTGAACAGCTCTCCCTGCTGTGTGTGTGTGTGTGTGTGTGTGTATGAGTGTGAATTTGGTCTCTCTCATATTGCCTGTAGCAAAGTAGGGTAATGAACTTGTGGCCCTCCAGATGGAAATGAAAGCCCGGCAGCATCTGAAGCGCAGGTCATATGACACCCTGTGCAAGGCAATTTGATGCCCTCCCTCCAGCCATTGTGGTGCCAGCTTACGCCGGGCATTGGGAAAGAAGTGTGGGGTTCTGGAACAGTCTTAGAACCTTCCCACCTCTTTCCCAAAGCCTGGTAAGGAAGGAGGACTCTAGGAACCTGGCAGAGCCCTCACACTTCCTTCCCAAAGCTGAGCAAGTGCCCTAAATCTGCCTCTATGAAGGGCCATAGGTTCTCCAACCCTGGCCTATAGTATTCAGCAAAGAATGGCAGGCTGAGGCCCAGTCTGCACACTTTCCTTGCTCGCTCATTGACAAAAAGTCCAACCTGCTTACTAATGGAAGCTGCTGTTATGCATGTCACTCAGTCATTCTAAATGTATTTTGTGTGGGCACATGACTCTCATGGAAAACTGCTACAACTTAAAAAGAAATACATTACTTTTCACCATAGTGGGGAAGACTGCGGCCAGGTGACCGGCTGGCCCAGTCTGCTGTCTAGGTGACAGGTGTTGACGGACAGCTATAAGGGCCCTGCTCTCCCTTCTTTATTTTTAAACTGGACTTGGACTGGGCAAGGATGCCTTCAAACAGGAGGATGCCCTGTGTAAAGAAGGATGCAAGGGCACCCTGTATCAGAGAACAAGAAAAAACCCACGGTTGATTGCAAGCAGCTGTAACTCTCCAGTAATAAATGTTTGCCTGTATTTTCCTATGCATCCTAAGCCAAACATGCTTCCCAATGTATAACTTTTTGCCTGCCCTTTCCATCCTCCCAGGTATTGACTGACGGACGTTTGACAAGCAATGGCCTATCAAAGCCAGTCCTATCTGTGGCTCTTTTTGGAAGGTGGTATGAAAGGGACCCGCCACATCCAGGGGGTGCTTCTTCATAAGACTCATCCAATCACGATCATGTATCTTTCCCTGAATTTTGTGGGTGCTTGTACAACAAAGGCGGAATGAACAGGATCAGTGTGTTCCGCTGCAGGACAAACCAAATAGCTTGTTTTAGGAGCAGTTATCAGCCACAAAGAGGAGACGAACACACCATCTAACTACACGGCAGTTTCCCATTGCTTTAAACAGGAGCATGGGGCATACAATGAAGAAGGACTTTGGCTTTAGACTTTATTAATATTTGTGTTCTCCTCTTGGTTGTAGCCAAAAGAAATCCGCTGCTATAATTCCGCTGCTATAATATATCAAACTATAATTCAGGGTGGGGAACCAGTGTCTCTCCAGAGGTTGTTGGACTCCAACTCCCATCATTCCTGACTTCAAGCAACACTAGCTGGGGAGGTTGATGGGAAGTGGAATCCAGCAGCATTCAGAGGGTCATAGGTTCCCTCCTCCCTGCTGTAAGCATTCAGAGAACTAATTTGTCGTCTATCAGAAAGAAATCAACATTTCCTTGTTTTTTCCTGAAACCTGTACCCTGCTCAATAGGGTCAATACTTGATAAAAGGTCTGTCTTCTGGTTCATTCTGAGAAAGCACCCGAAATGAACCTTTGTTGCTTGTGGGCGGGTGGTCAGTCTTGCCCACACTTCATGAAGATACTAAGCGCCCAAGGCCCTCTGTTTGTCCAGGACTGAAATATGTGAGTTTGTAATCCTCCTGCTGCCCAAATCATATGTCAGATTCCAAAATGGAGTCAAGCTTAGTCCCCAAAAGGATTCTGGGAAAGATGTACTGCATGTGTTCTGATCCAGGTTCTTGTATCTTACTTGGGTCTCCAGCTCCATCGTTCAGAGACTTATGCATACACTTGAGGAAGAATTCAACTAACCAGTACACTAGCAGAAGCCCACAAAATGGCTTCTACTAGTGCAATATGGCTTCCTTCCTCCTCCCCCATGTATGCCCCCATGCCTTCCAAAATTGGCTCTGCAGGGTCAAGAGAAGCCCCCAAATAGTACACAGAGGAAGGAGAGGGAAGATTGTTACATCAGCCAAGCAAGGATATTTGCACCGACTAAGTGCTGTGTTAAATTCCTCCCATGGTTTCTTAAACTTGTGGAAACTTGCAATTAAGTTGATGAACCTTGTTTTTCATTTGAGGCTTAATCAGTTAGATTTGCAATTTACCGTACTTCTGGTTGTTAGATGTCTCTGTGAATACTCAGTTTGAGTGGAAAGGCGACTCACTTACTTTGTGATGAATAAAATGTTTTGAATTGTTGTTTTGTGTTTACATTGCTTTTGCCCTTAAAATAAATATCATGCTTTAGTAAAGTAATTCCCCTTGGCTTATTTTGACATATATACACTCTGGTCAAAAACACCATTTTGTTACAAGTTGCTACACTGTACTGTGGTAAGTAAATCTTAAAAGAGAGAAGAATGGTGAGCCTGAAAAAAATAATCTATCTCTCTCTCTCCCGCCCCCCGGATGATTATTATTTATTTATTTCCCCAAAGAGTTCAAGGTGGAGTACATAGTCATCTCCATCATCATTTAATCCCCATAACAACCCTGTGAGATAAATTATGGTCATAGCTGCCAAGTTATCCCTTTTTTAAAGGGATTTTCCCTTATGCTGAATAGGCTTCCTCACGAGAAAAGGGAAAACTTGGCAGCTATTATTATGGTAGACTGAGAGGTAGCGACTGGCCCAAGGTCACCCTGTGAGCTTCATGGCTGACAAGGGATTTGAACCCCAGTGTCACAGGCTAACCCACCATACTGGTCAATTGATCTTTAATTTATTTATTTATTTTGTGCTGTTTTCTTCAAGGAAGTTGGGAGTATTATATATTTACTTACCTGTTCATTTGTTTTGTTAAATTGGTGTTAGAAACTTTGGGACTGTTACCTGTAAAACAGGTGTTCTGAGTCTCTGACCTATGAATCATCTGTAGGATACACGTTGGCTATGTGAGGACATACTGAGCTAAGAAATGGGAGGTATTCAACTAAATTTTACTAAACGAGACTTGTTGAAATTTAATGGACCTAACTTAGCTATGTTTATTAATGTCTGTTGGTCTACTCTGAGTGAAACCCAAGAGAAGAAGAAGAAGGGTTTGGATTTGATATCCCGCTTTATCACTACCCGAAGGAGTCTCAAAGCGGCTAACATTCTCCTTTCCCTTCCTCCCCCACAACAAACACTCTGTGAGGTGTTTGGGGCTGAGACACTTCAGAGAAGTGTGACTAGCCCAAGGTCACCCAGCAGCTGCATGTGGAGGAGCAGAGACACAAACCCGGTTCCCCAGATTACGAGTCTACCGTTCTTAACCACTACACCACACTGGCTCTCCAGAGTTATAGAAAAATGAATAACCACTCTAGATGTTACCATTTTAATTTTAAACTGCTTTAGATTTAGCTGAAAACCACAATCCTGGCAAGAAATTGAAAACTATTGGCTGCCAGAACTGTGACATCACTGCTTAGATTCCACAGCCACTGCAGATCAGTTTGTAGGTTATTCCATTTGGAGTTTCTGTTTACAGCCTTGGCCCAGTATACCTGAAGGAGCGTCTCCACCCCCATCCTTTTGCCTGGACACAGAGGTCCAGTGCTGAGGGCCTTCTGGTGGTCCCCTCTCTGCGAGAAGAGAAGTTACAGGGAACCAGGCAGAGGGCCTTCTCAGAGGTAATGCCCTACCTGTAGAATGCCCTCCCATCAGATGTCAAGTAGTTTAAGAACTACACAACTTTTAGAAGACATCTGAAGGCAGTCCTGTATCAAGACTGCCTTGAGTTTTTAACGTCAAGACTGTCTCAAATTTTTAACATTTGAAGTTTTATTATGTTATTATCAGGGTTATTATATTTTATTATCAGGGTAGGTAGGCAGCTTAGGTGGAAATGGCTTGTGTCACTGCAGCTGGCCGATCTTTGAGACCTCTTGAAATGCTTGGCTTGACCTTGCTTGACCTTGCTCCTGTTCAAGATCATTGCCATGTAAGTCTCTCTGTTGTTGAATATCAGCTATTGAAGAAACACTTTCTACGGCTGCCAATGTGCCTTTCTCATGTACTAATTATATGGTACAATGACATTTCTGAAATTCTTTTACGATTGTGACAGAAATAATGGGGGTGTGAGAGAGGCCTATCATTAACTAGCTGGGAAGCTTGAATAGAGAACAACTTTTATGTTGCTGGTGCACAAATAAACTATTAAATGGCAGTTTCAAAATAAATAAATACACATTTGATGTGTGAAAAATAATCCAACTCTGAATTTTGCTTGTCATTTGCTGCGGTAACTGCTGAGTAACATTTAAAGCCTTCATTCTTAAGAATGTGTACTAAATTTGCTTATCTTTCTGGTAGATAAAGTGCGCAATCAGCATTTAACCATCTGAGGGCTGATTGCATATTTCTAATCCATCTGATGTCTGTATATTAGGAACTCACCTTCATGGTGATATGAAGAGAGGAATTTGAACAAAATTTCCCCACTCTTCAATAAAAAGAAAGAACCAAGATGGTGCCCGGGGGGGGGGGGGAACTCCTGAAATTCATAGGTATTAACCCTATAAGTATATTTTTCTATGGGACTTGTGAGGTTGTTTTAATTAGACCTTTCTTGTAGCAATCTACAGGAGAGGGAAAACACAGGAAAGACTCTAAAAGGAAGTGAAAACAGGGTATTTTTTGCTATGGAATATTTCAAGGATCACTTTGTTAGAAATGCTAGATAGCAGCTAGAGGGTTAATCCCAGGTTCCTTATATAAGCAGCACCTTGGTTGTTGCTGTGTCAGGTGACATACATTTGCTTTCATATGGACTACTTAAGCATTTGAAACTGTTTAAGCTGTTTCTTCACATAGCCCTTTCAGGTAAAGTTAATATTTTTTTTTTTAATATTAAAACAAACTTTATTTTATATCACAACAAATACAATCAATGAAGATCAACAATGAAATAAAAACAAATTACAACCATAACAATGTTGCAATTGTCTTATTTTACCACCCACCCACCCCCCTTCCACCCCCTTCCCCCGCGACTTCACAACCTGGCCTGAACTAATCCCCTTTATCTTCCTTTTTATTCTTAATATACATACCTTATTTCAATATTTACAATAAATTCATATCATTTTTCTCATCTATCAAATTTCCTAGCTCAATCTCTCTTATCCTGCTACAATTAACCCATTATATTTCTAAAGAGAGAAAGAAGAAGATAGAACCTTTAAACATTGGAGGTAAGGCTTAGATTATCTACCTTGGTTTGCATATAATCTATAAATGCTTTCCAATTATTTTTTGAATCATCCTCTTTCATTCCTTTAACTTCTTCATATTTTGTGGCCAGAATATAATAATTATAAAGTTTCTTTTGCCAATCTTCTTTTGTTGGGACGGAAGCAGTTTTCCAGTTTTTTGCAATTAACACTCTTGCGGCAGTTACAGCATAACTTGTTGTTGTTTAGTCGTTTAGTCGTGTCCGACTCTTCGTGACCCCATGGACCATAGCACGCCAGGCACTCCTGTCTTGCACTGCCTCCCGCAGTTTGGTCAAACTCATGTTCGTAGCTTCGAGAACACTGTCCAACCATCTTGTCCTCTGTCGTCCCCTTCTCCTTGTGCCCTCCATCTTTCCCAGCATCAAGGTCTTTTCCAAGGATTCTTCTCTTCTCATGAGGTGGCCAAAGTATTGGAGCCTCAGCTTCACGATCTGTCCTTCCAGGGAGCACTCAGGGCTGATTTCCTTAAGAATGGATAGGTTTGATCTTCTAGCAGTCCATGGGACTCTCAAGAGTCTCCTCCAGCACCATAATTCAAAAGCATCAATTCTTCGGCGATCAGCCTTCTTTATGGTCCAGCTCTCACTTCCATATATCACTACTGGGAAAACCATAGCTTTAACTATACGGACCTTTGTCGGCAAGGTGATGTCTCTGCTTTTTAAGATGCTGTCTAGGTTTGTCATTGCTTTTCTCCCAAGAAGCAGGCGCCTTTTAATTTCGTGACTGCTGTCACCATCTGCAGTGATCAAGGAGCCCAAGAAAGTAAAATCTCTCACTGCCTCCATTTCTTCCCCTTCTATTTGCCAGGAGGTGATGGGACCAGTGGCCATGATCTTGGTTTTTTTGATGTTGAGCTTCAGACCATATTTTGCGCTCTCCTCTTTCACCCTCATTAAAAGGTTCTTTAATTCCTCCTCACTTTCTGCCATCAAGGTTGTGTCATCTGCATATCTGAGGTTGTTGATATTTCTTCCGGCAATCTTAATTCCGGCTTGGGATTCATCTAGTCCAGCCTTTCGCATGATGAATTCTGCATATAAGTTAAATAAGCAGGGAGACAATATACAACCTTGTCGTACTCCTTTCCCAATTTTGAACCAATCAGTTGTTCCATATCCAGTTCTAACTGTAGCTTCTTGTCCCACATAGAGATTTCTCAGGAGACAGATGAGGTGATCAGGCACTCCCATTTCTTTAAGAACTTGCCATAGTTTGCTGTGGTCGACACAGTCAAAGGCTTTTGCATAGTCAATGAAGCAGAAGTAGACGTTTTTCTGGAACTCTCTAGCTTTCTCCATAATCCAGCGCATGTTTGCTATTTGGTCTCTGGTTCCTCTGCCCTTTCGAAATCCAGCTTGCACTTCTGGGAGTTCTCGATCCACATACTGCCTAAGCCTGCCTTGTAGAATTTTAAGCATAACCTTGCTAGCGTGTGAAATGAGCGCAATTGTGCGGTAGTTGGAGCATTCTTTGGCACTGCCCTTCTTTGGAATTGGGATGTAGACTGATCTTCTCCAATCCTCTGGCCATTGCTGAGTTTTCCAAACTTGCTGGCATATTGGGTGTAGCACCTTAACAGCATCATCTTTTAAGATTTTAAATAGTTCAGCTGGAATATCATCACTTCCACTGGCCTTGTTATTAGCAGTGCTTTCTAAGGCCCATTTGACTTCACTCTCCAAGATGTCTGGCTCAAGGTCAGCAACCACACTACCTGGGGTGTACGAGACCTCCATATCTTTCTGGTATAATTCCTCTGTGTATTCTTGCCACCTCTTCTTGATGTCTTCTGCTTCTGTTAGGTCCTTACCACTTTTGTCCTTGATTATGGTAATCTTTGTACGAAATGCTCCTTTCTTATCTCCAATTTTCTTGAACAGATCTCTGGTTTTCCCCATTCTATTGTTTTCCTCTATTTCTTTGCATTGCTCATTTAAGAAGACCCTCTTGTCTCTCCTTGCTGTTTTTTGGAAATCTGCATTCAGTTTCCTGTATCTTTCCCTATCTCCCTTGCATTTTGCTTGCCTCCTCTCCTCCACTATTTGTAAGGCCTCGTTGGATAGCCATTTTGCTTTCTTGCATTTCCTTTTCCTTGGGATGGTTTTCGTTGCTGCCTCCTGTATAATGTTACGAGCCTCCATCCATAGTTCTTCAGGCACTCTGTCCACCAAATCTAAATCCTTAAACCTGTTCCTCACTTCCACTGTGTATTCATAAGGGATTTGATCCAGATTGTATCTTACTGGCCCAGTGGTTTTTCCTACTTTCTTCAGTTTAAGCTGGAATTTTGCTATAAGAAGCTGATGATCTGAGTTACAGTCAGCTCCAGGTCTTGTTTTTGCTGACTGTATAGAGCTTCTCCATCTTTGGCTGCAGAGAATATAATCAATCTGATTTCGATGCTGCCCATTTGGTGATATCCATGTGTAGAGTCTTCTCTTGTGTTGTTGGAAGAGAGTGTTTGTGATGACCAGCTTGTTCTCTTGACAGAACTCTATTAGCCTTTGCCCTGCTTCATTTTGAACTCCAAGGCCAAACTTGCCAGTTGTTCCTTTTATCTCTTGATTCCCTACTTTAGCATTCCAATCCCCTGTAATGAGAAGAACATCCTTCTTTGGTGTCATTTCTAGAAGGTGTTGTAGGTCTTCATAGAATTGGTCAATTTCACTTTCTTCAGCACCGGTAGTTGGTGCATAAACTTGGATTACTGTGATGTTAAAAGGTCCGCCTTGGATTCGTATCGAGATCATTCTGTCATTTTTGAGATTGCATCCCATTACAGCTTTTGCCACTCTTTTGTTGACTATGAGGGCCACTCCATTTCTACTACGGGATTCTTGCCCACAGTAGTAGATATGATAGTCACCCGAACTGAATTCGCCCATTCCCTTCCATTTTAGTTCACTGATGCCCAGGATGTCGATATTTATTCTTGTCATCTCATTTTTGACCACATCCAGCTTACCTCCACTCATGGTTCTTACATTCCAGGTTCCTATGCAATATTTTTCTTTACAGCATCGGACTTTCCTTTCGCTTCCAGGCATATCCGCAACTGAGCGTCCTTTCGGCTTTGGCCCAGCCGCTTCATCAGCTCTGAATCTACTTGTACTTGTCCTCCGCTCTTCCTCAGTAGCATGTTGGACGCCTTCCGACCTGAGGGGCTCATCTTCCAGCGTCATAACTTTTATATGCCTGTTGTCTTTGTCCATGGAGTTTTCTTGGCAGGGATACTGGAGTGGCTTGCCAGTTCCTTCTCCAGGTGGATCACGTTTAGTCAAAACTCTCCACTATGACCTGTCCATCTTGGGTGGCCCTGCATGGCATAGCTCATAGCTTCTCTGAGTTATTCAAGCCCCTTCGCCACGACAAGGCATTGATCCATGAAGGGGACAGCATAACCCAGAGATAGATACAGCATAACTTATACAGCATCTATCTCTGGGTTTGACATCTTCGGGCACCATTCCTAACAGGAGCAGTTTGGGGCACTTCTTAATTGGGTATCTCAGGATTTTCTTTAATTCCTTATAGATTATTTCCCAGAAGACCTTTATTTGTTTGCAACTCCACCACATATGTATGTGGGTTCCAATTTCCTGGTTACATCTCCAACAGATGTTACTCAATTCTGGGTAAATTTTAGCCAATTTAGCTGGTGTTAAGTGCCATCTGTTTTGCATTTTCATTATATTTTCTTTTATATCATAGTTTGGCGTAAAATTTGAATCTCTCCTCCACAAATTTTCCCATTCTTTCATTGAGATGGGCTTGCCTAAATCCTGGCTCCATTTAATCATATAATCTTTTGTTAGTTCTTCTTCGGTTTTCCATTGTAATATAATTTGATACAAATTTTTTATATATTTATCTTTATTTACCAACAGAATCTCCTCTAATTTAGATACTTCTTTATCAAAGCCAATTTTTTTATAGATTTGAAATCTCTGATTCACTTGAAAATATTCTAGCCATGTATTAAAATATCCTTTTACTGCCATATATTCTTTTAATTGCCAAATTCCGTTTTTATTTTCTAATAAATGTTTATATGTTGGCCAATTTGCTTCCATATTTTTCCTTTTAACCGCAACTATCTCTAGAGGGGAGATCCACCAGGGTATTTTAGGCTCAAAATATCTTTTATATTTTTGCCAAACTGCATATAAAGATTTCCGAATAATATTCAACAAAAAGGTGCTCCTTTTTTCTATTTTCTCCTTCATCAGGTAATGGTGCCACCCAAATGCCATCCCATATCCCTCTAGATCTAATAAGTCAGTGTCTTTCAAAGCCATCCATTCCTTTATCCACCAGAGCGCTGCCGCGTCATGATACGCTTCAAGATCTGGCATCCCAAATCCTCCCCTTTGTCTCTGATCTATCATAACCTTATATTTAACTCTGGGGCGCTTCCCATTCCATATGAATTTGGTAAGATCTTTTTTCCATTCTTTAAAGATTTTTTCTTGCCCTAGTAGCGGAAGGTTTTGAAATAGGTGGTTCATCCTCGAGAGTACGCACATTTTCACTAAAGAGATTCTCCCCAATATTGATAATTTTAATTTATCCCACGTTTCTAAATCTTTTTTAATTTTTTTCCAGATTGTCTTATAATTTTCTTGTATTAGGTCAATCCCCTTTATAGTGGTTTGAATGCCCAGGTACTTGATTTTTTTGACAATTTTCAAGCCTGTATTTTCCTGGAGGGCTGTTCTCTCATCCATTTCTAAATTTTTAACTAGCATGTTGGTCTTCTCATAATTAATTTTCAAGCCAGCTAGATGTCCATACTCTTTTATCTTTTCGATTGCGACCGGAATGCCTTCGACAGGGTCCTCTGTCATTATTATTATATCATCAGCGAATGCTTTAATTTTGAATTTTTTATTGCCAATTAATATTCCTTTAATATTTTCTTCTTCCCTAATATTTTTTAATAAAATTTCTAATGTGATTATGAAAAGGGTGGGAGATAGAGGGCACCCCTGTCTGGTGCCTCTCGTAATATCTATTTTGCTTGATATTTTCCCATTTATTAGAATTTTTGCTTCTTGGATATTATAAATTGCTTTGATTGCATTCACCAATTTCTCCCCTAAATTTAAATTTTCCAATGTTTTTATCATAAAGGGCCAGGAGACCCTGTCGAAGGCCTTCTCAGCATCGATAGAGAGAAGAGCTGCTCGCTTGTCTCTTCGATTCTCGAGGCATTCCAGGATATTTACAATGGTCCTTATGTTGTCCTTTGCATATCTTCCTTTTATAAATCCCGCCTGGTCTCTATGTATTATATCCTCTAAGATGTTGCTTAATCTTTTGGCCAGGATTTTTGCAAAAATTTTGTAGTCGCTATTTAATAGCGAAATTGGCCTGTAATTGCCTGGATTGTCTGCATCTGCTTGTGATTTAGAAATTAATATTATCTGGGCTTCATTCCAAGTTTGGGGTGTCCTTCCCTTTTTCAAAATTATATTCATTAGGTCAGTGAGGGGGGCCAAGAGTTCGTCCTGTAATTCTCTATAAAATTCTATTGGTAACCCATCAGGGCCCGGGGCCTTCACATAGCCCTTTCAGGTAAAGTTAATATTTTTAATGTGTTAGATAATTTTTCATAGAACCATAATAATAAGGAATATAGGAAAGAGTATTTAAGATTATAACAGGAGGTTACCATTTTTAAGAAAACCTGTTTTTCAGAGTCTCTAGTTATTATAGAAGTAATGTTTAGAGGAAAGTGTCGAATATACTTGTTGCTGTTATTAAAGAGAAAAAGGATTAAAAGTACAACTGTCAATGCTGATCTTGTGAAACACTCTTAGTTTCAAAATAACTGGCCAGAGTCCAGAAAGGGATGGAAAAATCCACATGATAGTCAGCTGATACAAGTGTGGACTTTGCTATCCCTTTTCCTCTCTTTTCTTAGCCTTATTGGGACTTTTTCCCCTCTTTGCAGCAGACGAGCCCAGCAATGATTTCTTTCCCATCCCCATGGCATGTTTTTGTTTACCTCCTCCTGGTGGACCCAAGGGCCTCGGCCTTGGACAAATACATTGCAGCAGTATACGAGCACTCAGTCGTACTGGCAGAGCCCACCCCAAAGCCTGTTTCTTCTGAAGAGGCATTAAAACTGATGAACAAGAACATGGACGTCTTGGAAGAGGCCATCAAATTGGCCGCAACGCAGGTACTATTTGATAAAGTGCCTTGGTTTATCATGTGGTGGAGAGATCATCAGCATCATTTCTTTTGACAGGGTGCACACATCATTGTGACTCCTGAAGATGGCATATATGGTTTCAGCTTCACAAGAGAAACACTTTATCCCTACCTTGAAAATATTCCTGATCCGCAGGTCGACTGGATTCCGTGTACGGACCCAAAAAGGTGTGTTCGGATTTTGTTGGTTTCATATGCAGGCTTAAAAAACAAAAAAACAAAAAACCCACCCTATAAAGGAACTTCAGTATGGTGGCTTCTTTCATCCTTGTGGTCAGTGTTGTAATGTATGTACAGCTTCAAATAAAGGTGTTTTGGAGAAAGAGAGGTTTCTCCAAAGCACCTGGTAACTTCTGGGAAGTCACATTTATGGACTGCACAACCTAGATGGCTGATTATCAGCAGGTATAGGATCAAAACCAGGACCCCAGAAACCCTGTAAAGTAGGTTAGACTGGGGAATGGTGACTGTTCCAAGCTTAGCCAGTAAGCTATGTCACTAAGCAAGTAGGTCCTGAAAGACCTACATTGGCTCCCAGTACATTTCCGAGCACAATTCGAAGTGTTGGTGCTGACCTTTAAAGCCTTAAACGGCCTCGGTCCTATATACCTGAAGGAGCCTCTCCACCCCCATCGTTCAGCCTGGGCACTGAGGTCCAGCTCCGAGGGCCTTCTGGCGGTTCCCCCCTGCAAGAAGTGAGGTTATAGGGAACCAGGCAGGGGGCCTTCTCGGGAGTGGCGGCCACCCTGTAGAATGCCCTCCCATCAGATGTCAAGGAAATAAACAACTATCTGACTTTCAGAAGACATCTGGAGGCAGCCCTATTTAGGGAAATTTTCAATGTTTGATGTTTTATCGTGTTGTTAATATTTTGTTGTGAGCCACCCAAAGTGGCTGGGGAGGCCTGGCCAGATGGGCGGGGTATCAATAATAAATTATTATTTGAATTTGGGTCCCATTTATCTACATTCAGTACTCTAACCATGACACCACAGTGATTTGTTCCCTTGTTTTGATGGTGTCTGTAGTTAGAATGACCAGACCATACTTCCTAGAGCACTTAGGAAAGGAGGATGGGGAAATGGAAAAGCCAGAGCAAGTATGGGCTGCCATTTTGGTAGGTCAGAAGGATGCTATTAAGAAAGAGCTTGGTGGTAGAGCGTTGGTGGTTTTTCGCTTTGCCTGCAAAAGATCGCAGGTGCAATCCCCAGCTAGGAAGGACTCTTGTCTGAAGCAATGGAGAGCCCTTGCCAGTCAGAAGGAGTGTGATGTGTCCCCCAGCAGAGGTATTACCTCTCACCTAACACCCCATATACCCAAACATACATGCTTTACAAATAATATGGCAACATTTACTTCTTGGCCATGGGAAACCTACAGCTTCAATCACAGCTTCCGATAGCACACTTCTCAGGGCCAGAAAGCGCAAGCAACAGAACAAAAGAGAGGGCACTTTCATTTTTTTTTTAAAAAAAATGTGATCATAAGCAGCTGAGCAGGAAGTGAGTTGAAAAATAAATATTTTTTGTGGGAAGGCTTTTAGAGGAAGCTATGTTCACTTAGGCAGGAATGTACTAACTGGCATAAAAGAGATCAAGAAATTTGGAGGCTGTGAAGGAAACCAACTGGGAAGAGTACCACTTCTCTGCTTTCTGTGTATTTTTATTATTATTATTAATAAACACTTTAGAAATGTTAGTTGGCTGTGTAATTGTACAGTATTTGGCTGTGACTTCACAATGTCAGAAAGTTGGGTTTAAAAAAATAAAATAAACTAGCTTCTGTGTGATGCTTGAGATGAGCTATTTATTTATTTTTATATCACATAACCCTGAATGGGTGGTTATGCTACATAAAGGCAGAACAGAATGGGAAACTTAACAGACAGATTTTGCTTATAATGCAAAGTGCTGGTAGGGTGATGGTGGAAGGAATTTGGAGTGGAGAAGGAGGTTAAGCTCCACCACCATCCCTACCCCACTCCACCCAGTTCTCAGCCACCCACTGTGGAATCAACTTTTTAAGAAAAGGGAAAAAGCTGTTGTGCTGCAGTTATATATGTTGATGTGCAACATGTTGTTTTGTCCCATTTGCTTGAACCTTTTGAGGGTCATATTAAATGCTACATAGAAGCTAAAGATGCTGTGCTGGCTTTAAGGAAAAACAAGAAGTTGCCAGCTTGGATACAGGAGCAGCGTTGGGAGGGTCCACTTAATTCTCCACCTCCCCTAAGCCATTTTTTCTAACCACAGGGGGAAAGCTACTGGGACAGACAACTCCCCATTTGCACACATTCAAAGCACATGCATCCATGGATGCACATGGTGTTTTCCACACGGGAAGGGGGCAGGGTGGGGTAGGGCAGAACGGGGTGAGCTGGTTTTACGCACGCCCCGCCAATGCATGTATTGCCTCAGAACACAATCCCCGTGTAAACGGTTGCCTGTACACATATCTTTTACCCACAGATAGAAAAATAACAGCTCAGATAAGGTAACTTTGAATGGATAAATGGCTGGAGCGAAAGGGTCGAACACCCCCATTCCTCTAACTGACCTCCTCTGCTGGCTGCGTTTCATTTTGAAGAATGTGGGCTACATTTATCTCTGTGTAAGGTCTAGTGTGGCCCAGAATATGTTTTCTGCCTTCTATCTATTTAGGGCCCCTCCAGACGGGTCTTACTGCAACATGTCACTGATGCTGTAATGCTTTGTTAGTGGTGGGTTAGGGGACGGCCCACACATTGTTCTGCTTTATTGGCTGTTCTGCAGTGCTTCCTTGATGTTACTGCATTAGTGCTCGCAGCTCAGTACATAACAGTGCTGTTGGGGGGGGGCACTCTTGCAGGATGACGCAACAAAAGTGGGACCAAAACAAAAACACAAAAACGGGAACATTTGAATAAAAAGGGTGTGGGATTTCAGCGAGAAGCTATGGGACGTCCAAACAGCCCTGAAACTTTTGCGAGCTTAAACAATATTGAAAGCAGGATGGCCTTGATGTCATCCTTAGCACAAAACATCCTGAATGTGTAATAAAATGGAAATATGGAGGGGCCCTTTATTTCCTACAATCTGGACGAACATGGGGCTGCTCTGCGATGAATGTTAGCATGTTGCCCCTCCGCTCAGGACATTCAACTAAGTGGTCTATCAACGGATCTCTCTTGCTTCAAGTCCTTCATTTCTCTGCTTTTCTCCGCTTAGATTTGGACCTGCCCCAGTGCAACAAAGGTTGAGTTGCCTGGCGAGGCACAACTCTATCTATCTGGTTGCCAACATGGGAGATAAGAAACCATGTAATCACACAGACGCCAAATGCCCTAGTGATGGTCACTATCAGTACAACACCAATATTGTCATGGACTCGAATGGAAAACTTGTGGCACGTTACCACAAGGTAATTCATTTTTACAAACTGGGTATCGTTGGGCCCCATCCATCCCCCAGTTATAATATTGTGTAGTGTGGAATTGTTTTATGAAGTGGGAAGAAAAGACAAGAGAATGTAGGATGCATGCCACCTTTTTCTGTCTATTGAAGATGTCTTCTGCTGCTTTTTTATTGTGTTCATTTTATGGGCCATTGTATTCCTTTTATTGTACACAACCTATTATTCATTTTTCTGTCTTTCTGTTATGGGTTATTCTATGATTTTGCAAGTCATTTAGAGGCTCCCATGTGGGAAGCAACTAATACATTGGATAAATAATAATGATCTTGTTTTTATTAACAATTTATGTACAGACTACAGGTGAATATAAGAATACACTGATGGCATTAGCATAGACAGAAGAACCCCCAAGGGTGGTTCAATTGAAACAAAAATAAAACCTTTTGAAAAAAGTAAAAAAAAATGTTATTTAGCTTTTAAAAAAAATATTTATGTTTTTCATGTGTATACATTTCACTAATTATAAATTCACCTTAACATTTCCAATTTTGACTGCCTTCCCTCTATTTCTGCAGTTCCTTAAATTGATTTTTTATATCTTCTGCATATCCAAATTAACTTAATTTGCTCATTTATCCATCTACTTTAAATATATACTCTTATAAAACTGCAGGTTATTTCAACAATCCTGCCAATGTTCTTACCTGTTTACAATTTATCTGTCAATTGTCAATAAACCATTTCCATTCTTTTATAAAAAGTTTGTTATCTTGATTTCTTATTCTCCTGGTAAGTTTCACCATTTCTGGATATTCCATAAGTTTTGGTATCCATTCTTCCTTATTTAGCGTTTAATTAATTTAAACGAAAATTAAATAACTTGCAGAACACTTTGTAGGTCACTTTTAAGTACAGTAGTTTCTTTTTTATATACCCAAGTACTTTAATGGTGTGTAGGTGTTTTTTTAATTAAAAAAAGGTGTTATCTTTCCACAGTTCAATCTTTTTATGTTGGAACGTCAGTTTGATTCCCCTCCAGAGCCTGAATTGGTGACCTTCAGTACTCCCTTTGGGAAATTTGGTCTTTTCACCTGCTTTGATATTCTGTTCCATGACCCTGCGGTGACCCTGGTGAGCAAGCTGCAGGTGGACACCATCCTCTTCCCAACAGCTTGGATGAACGTTCTCCCACATCTGACTGCCATTGAATTCCATTCAGCATGGGCTATGGGCATGCGTGTCAATGTTCTGGCATCTAATACCCATAGGCCTAGCTTGAACATGACAGGTAATATACAGTTTTCAATTAGATTATGTATAACTAGTTTGGCCACCTCATGAGAAGAATCCCTGGAAAAGACCCTGATGTTGAGAAAGATTGAGGGCACAAGGAGAAAGGGACGACAGAGGATGAGATGGTTGGACAGTGTTCTCGAAGCTACGAACATGAGTTTGACCAAACTGCGGGAGGCAGTGGAAGACAGGAGTGCCTGGCGTGCTCTGGTCCATGGGGTCACAAAGAGTCGGACATGACTAAATGGCTAAACAACAACATAACTAGTTATTCACTAGTTGGCTGGCCTCTTCCATCTTAGGACCCCTCCAGATGGATGTCTTTGTTTTTTCCCCCTGAGGGTGCATTCTGCAAGGTCACACTGATGCAATAATAAAGCATTCGTGGTGGATTTATACTAGGCTGTCCAGAAATCATTCTGCTTTATTAGATGGTGCTTCCCCAATGCTACTGCATCACTTGCACTATAGCATAACAAAAGGGGGACACACACAAAATAAACTGGAACTTTTGCGTCATAAAAAGTTGCAGGATTTCAGCAGGGCATACACTGATTGGAAATGAAGCAGACTCCAACAGTACTTTTAATGTATTTTTAATCTTTCGTTGGAAGCCGCCCAGAGTGGCTGGGGAAACCCAGCCAGATGGGCAGGGTATAAATATTAAATAATTATTATTATTATTATTACTATTCCATTATCATGATACCATCATGAACACAAATCATTATGAATACACAATAAAAATTAGGTATGGAAAAGTTCATAGAACTTCTGAGTTGTGATCATGGCAAAGACTGGGCTGTATTTGGCTCTCTTTTAAACAAAGGCAGACAATTTTAGCCTCTGATTTAGTCGCTATAAGGAGCCTCTGGGCCCAAGCTGTAGCAGAACTTCTGCTTGATCAGGTTGTCAGCGATGCTAACTGGAGGCTTTAATTTTTGTTTCTTCACTGAGCTGAGTCTGGACCAAGGAATCTGTTTCATCCTAAGTCTGGGAATGAGGATATTCATCTCAGTGTTCCCCCTGCCTGACAAAGTGATAATCACCACACCCAGATTGAAGGGAGTACAACA
Organism: Zootoca vivipara; assembly: GCF_965207765.1. NCBI lineage: Eukaryota > Metazoa > Chordata > Lepidosauria > Squamata > Lacertidae > Zootoca > Zootoca vivipara. The sequence goes on along the minus strand of NC_142586.1, from coordinate 56,917,683 downwards.
TGTGGGGTTTGGGTGTGTGAGAGTATGTGTTGGTCTACTTAAATGGGTGCTGTCTGCGGTTATGGCAGGACGGGAAATATGAAGCACTGCTTCTGTCTTTCTGTTTTGTGTTCTTCTTAGGCAGTGGCATCTATGCACCGGGTGGATCTCAAGCATATCATTATGATGCAGAATCAGAGAATGGGCATCTTCTGGTTGCAGAGTTGTATTCCCATCCTTCTCTTTCTCCTACCCATCCTGCCCCTGTTAACTGGAGCTCGTATGCCACAACTATCAAACCGGTCCCCGAAGACGGTGATTTCACAGGATTAATTTTCTTTGATGAATACACTTTCTCTGAACTCGCCAAAGAAGCTGGCAATCTTACCGTCTGCCAGGGAGCACTCTGCTGCCATTTGAGCTACAAAATGAGAGAAAAGCAAGAAAATGAAGTTTATGTGCTAGGTGCATTTGACGGCCTTCATGAGGTTGAAGGAAATTACTACTTACAGGTCTCTTTTTATCTTCTTACAAGAGAAGATGGGATCTCATTTTTATTCATCATTGGAGAGAGGGGAGAGAGGAGGAAGTTCTAGATATATTGCTGGATATTGCCATAGAAACATTGGACGTGATCTGGCTCAAGTTGAGCACTTTTAATATAATGTCCTACAAATTTCATTTGGAGAGTTGAATTTAATTTTCCAGTTTAAATTATTGGAATTCCATTGCTTCCCAAGTCAAGATGGAGGACAACAATAACACAACAAAAATATATGCTTCCTTCTTGGCTGGCTCATGCCCAGGATAAATGAAAGTCTATACCAGGCATAGGCAGCCTTGACTCTCCAGATGTTTTGGAACTACAACTCCTGTGATCCCTGACCACTGGCCCTGTTAGCTAGGGATCATGGGAGTTGTAGTTCCAAAACATCTGGAGAGCCAAGGTTGCCTATGCCTGGTCTATACCAATAAGAAGAAAACCTAATTTCAAAGTCTTTGTAACTTGGTTGTAGCTAGGTGAACTTGGAACAAAGTTCTAATGAGTTCACTCAGGCTCACTCCAATGTTAGTGTGCACAGGGCTACAGTCTAAACATAGCCTTCTAGCCCCATTAAAAGCTGTCACTGATATTTAAGACTCTAATTTTATTTGGTATGTTTAGTTATTTAGTTTTGGAGTAATGAGATATGCACCTGTTTCATAATTTTGGAGACCAATGTGCCTGTAGTTGTGCGTGTAAGTACACTGGAAACTAGGTGAGGGCTGTGAAATGTAAGAAATCAACGTTGGCTTTTGACTTCTTACATTTGACATTTGTAGGATGCTCCTGTTGCAGCTAACACCATCAAGGAAACTTCTTGAATCAACTGTGTGAGCAGTTGGGCGGGTAATTTATTTATTTATATATATTCACTTTATATCCTGCCCTCCCTCCCAAAGGAGTCCAGGGCAGCAAACCAGAATTGATAAGAAAGCCTATTTAAAAACAATTCCAACACAGATGTGGACTGGGAAAGATCTCTACTTAAAATGCTTGTTGGAGGAAGAAGGTCTTCCATAGGTGCCAAAAAGACAACAGAGCTTATCTAATGTTGAAGGGGAGGGGATTCCAAATTATTAAGTGCAAGAATACTAAAGGCCTGAGTCCTACATGGTGCAGAATGGACTTCTGATAAGATGGTATCTGCGGGAGGCCTCACCTGGAAAGTGCGGTGATCACCTGGGTATATAAAGGGTATATAGCTCATATAATACTGTATTAGTACTGCAACAGTTCTTATTGTTCTTATACTGTAACCAACTTGGTTGATTAAAATTTATATTTATTCTGAGTGCTCTCCCAATGCATTGCTCTTCTTCCTTTTAGATATGTACATTGCTGAAGTGCGCAAGCAGAGACCTACAGACCTGTGGCCAGCCTGTGACAACTGCTCATACCCACTTTGATTTCCTTTCTCTCAGTGGCACATTTAGCACTAACTATGTCTTCCCAGAAGTCCTGCTCAGTGGAGTTCAGTTGGCAGCTGGAGAATTTCAGGTAGGGCGGTGCTTCTAGCAAATGTTTTCTGGCTGACATGGAAAAAACCTGTGCCTGTATGGTATCAGAATGGAAACAAATTCCTTTAAGGATATTATCATAAACAGGGCCGGCTCTAAGGCAAGCCTGGGTGGCACAGGGCGCCAGGGTGTCTGGCCACCAGGGGGGTGCCGCCCGGCTGTGCCTGCTGCAGCGGCGCTGCGCCCGCCAGACAACCACAGTGGGAAACGGGGCGGGGGGGGCGCCGGAGCGATCTTCGCAGCATGGCGCCCGGGCGCCCGATATGCTTAAGGCGGCCCTGATCATAAACAGTGTTCAGGACAAGAGTGGGATTCTGAGAGAAATCATGCCGTTCCTTCAGCTGTACAGGGAAATCTATGGGGGCCACAAAGACTGTTGAACATGGCCTTGGTTATTAGGCCAGGAAAGTTACTAGCATGGATTATTATTATTATTATTATTATTATTATTATTATTATTATTAGCCTACTAAAAATTGCCTTCTACCAATTGGCTTGGTAGAGGAGAAGCAGATCTCTCCATCCCTTCTTCACTTTTCTGAATGGATTTCTACATATATTTGCCTATATACCGGTAGCTCCACTAGTGCAAAGGGATGCGGGTGGTGCTGTGGTCTAAACCACAGAGCCTAGGGCTTGCGAATCAGAAGGTTGGCGGTTCAAATCCCCATGACGGGGTGAGCTCCTATGGTTCGGTCCCAGCCCCTGCCCACCTAGAAGTTCAATAGCATGTCAAGTGCAAGTAGATAAATAGGTACCGCTCCGGCGGGAAGGTAAATGGTGTTTCCGTGCACTGCTCTGGTTCGCAAGAAGTGGCTTAGTGATGCTGGCGACATGACCCAGAAGCTGTCTGCAGAGAAACACGGCTCCATCAGCCTATAGAGCGTGATGAGTGCCACAACCCGAGAGTCATCTGCGACTGGGGTACCTTTACCTTTAGCTAGTGCAAAGGGAAGTGTCAGCAGAAACAGAATTTCCTTCTCTTCCCCTCCAGCACACACCCTGCACCATCTCCAAATCCAGTGCTTCTTTCCGGGGGGGACACAGGGGGACACATACCCCTGAACATTTTGTGAATCTTTGTACTTTCGTCCATTTACTGTATTTATTTTCCCCAATTTGAACTATGAAATGGTGATTATTAATTTTGAGTCAAAATGAGAGTACCCTTAAACATTTTTTTAGAAAAACAAAGCACTGCCCAAATCTGATCCGTAGGGTTGGGGAAAACCTCCAGAACAGATTTAAGAGAGACGTGTGTGCGGAAGGGAGGGGGAGAATGTTCCATTGTGCGAGGGAAATTATTGTGCTAACAGAATGTTCACTTTAGTGTTGCATAAAACCTATAATATTGATACTGTGTGCAACTATTGCTTTGTAACTGTTCCCTCCTCGTTTTGTTCTCAACTAGGTTTTGAGTGATGGGCGGCTGGTTACTCAGAGTGGTACATCGAAGCCAGTCTTAACAGTGACACTTTGGGGCAGGTGGTATGAGAAAGATCCTCCAGGTCCCCAAATACTCAGTGGGATTCTTTGAGATGTTCTGAGCCGCACAGTTCACAACTATGAAAGAACGCAAATTGCTTTTTGTTGACTCTTGACATGGCTGTGATGGTCACATAGATTATTTTGCTTAGTTGTTGGCTGTCAAATCCCAAAGAACACAAGTTCCTCAAAGATTGCATTAATAAAGGCCAAAGAATTAACTTGAGCTATTCATCTTTTCTTCTTCAAACTTTCTGAGTTTCCATTTCCTTATTCCTGAAATTCCCTGGGGTCCTCAGTTGTTCACTTTTATCACAGAACTAGGCTGCTGCACATTATGCGCATCATGAATATTCTGGGATTAAAAATAGCTCCAGTGATGATCCTATTTTGATGATGTTGCACTTCACAGCTGCAACAGGGCATGGACTACAGCAAACATGGCTTTATACACCATGTATTTAAAGCGCATGACTTCCCTCCAAGAGTTCTGGGTGTTGTACTTTAAGCGTGTTAAGGGTGCTGGGAAATATAGCTTTGTGGTGGGCAAACTACAGTTCCCAGAATTCTGTGAGAAAAGGCCATGTGCTGTAAACATACAGGGTGCACACAGGATTTGCTATATAACTGGCACTCTTGTTTTCCCCAAAATGGAGGATAGATTTTAAACTGAAAGTCAGAAGAGAAATGTCAAGATGGGCAGCAGAACATGCTAAGAATCCTCCTGTGATCAGGATGCCTGCCTTAGCGGAGTTCCCCAGTTGCCATGAGGATTTTACACTCTTAACATGGAAAGGAATTGTGTAGCTTGCATCACAGAGGGACATTGCAAGTGTCCCACCCCCACCCCACACTTACCCTACAGGTGTTTGCCTCAAATGTTTGATGAGGGCTGGTATCTTGCTAGAAAACAGTGGGTGGCATCTGGTGTCACATGATCGGGCTTCCTCTTCCTTTCGTCTCCCCTCCCCTCCTCTCAGATTTGCTCCAGAGGTTCCTCTGGCTCTCTGGAGCAGATCTGAGATGTGTGTAAAGATTTGGGGAAGTCTGAACCACTTGTGCACAGGTACTGTGAGACACGATCCGATGCCCTATGTGTCTTTCAAGCCAGCAGTGAGATGATGATGAGGCTGCCGTCACACCACCCGTCTATAAAATGGCTGCAAAAAATCTTCCAAAAAAGGAAGTATTGAAATATTATTGAATAATTTTATTTGGTCACCCTGTTGCTGTAAAAAGGACTCAACACGCACACAGGAAGGGGAAAGCCTGACTTCTTTTTATGAATATTTGTTCTCTAAAAGGTTTGCATATCAAATGAAAGTGTCAACATCAGACGCTATCTATATATCCCCTACCCCTTCTCGAAAAGGAGTTCCATATGGTGTCATAATGAATTATACATGCAAGGATAAGTTACTATAGCTCTTCCCTGGCTGGAACAAAGTGCTTTCTTCTTGTCAATATCCTCCCTTAACAACCTTTTGGTGTTGCTGGGGTAAACAAGAAGCACCTGCTTCTGCTTCAGGGACGGCAGCGCTCTCAAAAAGGTTCTTAATCCTTCGATGCTGAAATGAATGTCAAACTATATTAGCACTGCAAAGTGCAGATCATCATGTTAAGTGTTGTTTGGCATTGAAAGGTTTGGGCATCAAAACACAACACCAATGAAATGCTTTTTAATTGCTTGCACAACATTGCAAAACAAGCTGGTAATATTTAAAGGCTAGTCTGCACTGTACTTGTAAAAGAGTTAATTACCTTTCCTCGACAAGGACGGTCCATGAGTCAGAGTAACTACTGCAGAAGGACTTAAAATGAGCAATGAGAAGCTGAGAGAGAAAGATTGAATTCCATGGGCTCTTGCATGGTTTAAAGGGGCTATATCCTTTTTCAGGCCAAATCAGAAAGTTCACTGCTACTGATGGGTTCACCTGCAATGGTGGTATCAGGGGCTGGACTGAGGAGGAATGGTGGGGGCCGCCACCCCTTCTCCTGAACCTTCCTGAGAACAGGACGACAGTATAGATTTAGAACAGTGGTTTGCAGAGGGGCATAGTTCAGAGGCTGCAGAGGGCAGAAGCTGGGAAATATTGGAAGAGGAACAGCAGGAAGAAGAAGCACCAGGGAAGAGACAGCTGACAGACTCAGTGTCCTTGAAAAGCATTCCTGACCACCACCCCTCTCCCAGGACCAGGCGGGCATTGCAGGTAGTAGAACAAAGAGCTCAGAGGCAGAAAGCTCAGATTAGCCCATGCAGGGGTGGCGCGGAATAGGGACGGCATAGGGGGGTGGGACTTGGAGCAATGCCATCATGGCATAGAGACTACATTCCTTTGTCTCTCTCTGTGAATACTGAATAAATTACATGGTAAGGACTCGTTGTGTTATCTGCTTTTTTTGGCTGCCACTGTGGGATGGATAGTCTTCCCTGAGCCTTGACAGGTGGTGGGACTGTTGAGATGGCTCACCTTTAGTAACTGATGGAATCAATTTATTTGCAGGATTGCCCTACCCCAAATGTGCCCACACAACTGCTTCAATCAGCAGATCTGGCACTGTTACAGGTGCCACATAATACTTGTTCCACGTTTGTAATAAATTGATATTTTAGTGCCGCATCACCCACACTTTGGAACACCCAGCCAATTGGCATCAATGAGGTGTCTTCACTTTACTTTTTTCAGCACCTGCCAAAAACATTTAGGCAAGCCTTTCGAGGCATGCAGAATGTTGGCATTCAAACTTCACACTTTTCCAAATGTGATGCAGTTCTCCAACCAAACAATGTTTACAAAATGCATATGTTAGAGGGAAGTGTGCATAAAAATGAAGATAATGGTGAAAATCACATGCAGAAGTTAATCCTCTGAGACAAATTGCTTGCAAAATATGTGTACATCACTCGAAACTGCATTCAAAAATGTGTTAAGAATTTGCAAAGGCTGAACAATTTTCATGGCTTTTTTAATAGAATAATTGATGCAGGATTATGAAGAACTGAATTTCAGATTGGAAAAATGAGAAACCGAGACACTGAAATTGACACATCCATCTTTACTATTAATCCCCCTGGCAGATGAACAGTGTAGATTTTGTGGAACCTCACCAGCTGAAGACTCCTATTATTATTATTTTATTATTTATTCCCTGCCCATCTGGCTGGGTTTCCCCAACCACTCTGGGCGGCTTCTAACAAACATTAAAATACAGTGGAACCTCGGTTTATGAACACCTCGGTTTATGAATTTTCGGTTTATGAACGCCGCGGACCTATCTGGAACGGATTAATTCACTTTCCATTACTTTTAATGGGAAAGTTCGCTTCAGTTTATGAACGCTTCAGTTTATGAACAGACTTCCGGAACCAATTACACCCATGTTTCAGTTTATGAATGCTTCAGTTTAAGTACTCCGCGGACCCGTCTGGAACGGATTAATCCACTTTCCATTACTTTCAATGGGAAAGTTCGCTTCAGTTTATGAACGGTTACTCCGCGGACCGTCTGGAACGGATTAATCCACTTTCCATTACTTTCAATGGGAAAGTTCGCTTCAGTTTATGAACGCTTCAGTTTATGAACAGACTTCCGGAACCAATTGTGTTCATAAACCGAGGTACCACTGTACATTAAAATATCACAGATTAAAAACTTCCCTAAACAGGGCTGCCTTTAGGTGTTTTCTAAATGTCAGGTAGTTGTTTATCTCCTTGACCTCTGATGGGAGGACGTTCCACAGGACGCGCGCCACTGCCCTCTGCCTGGTTCCCTGTAGCTTTGCTTCTCGCAGTGAGGGAACCGCCAGAAGGCCCTCGGCGCTGGATCTCAGTGTCCGGGCTAAACGATGGGGGTGGAGATGCTCCTTCAGGTATACAGGACCGAGGCCGTTTAGTGCTTTAAAGGTCAGCACCAAGTTCTCAAAAACTCATCAGATTAGATGGTAATCTAAACTGGAGATGAGGAAGTGGTGTCTAGGTTAGCTGACATTGGAGCTATGGATGGAGTCTGCATTTAGTTATAGTCCGTACAGAGCTTCCTTCAAATGCCTGCTGGTATTTTCCAGAATTGGTACTTTCCACAACTGCTGCTGTGCTTGAAACACACTCACATTTTGCTGTCCAGGAAAACTATAAAAAACACACACACAACCAAACCAGTTCTGTAAGTTTTCCATGTGATTAATATTTAGCTAGGGAAAGGTAAACTGTGGGACAGCTCTAGATATAAAGGGTGTTAAAAAGTTTTACATCAAATTTTAATGTAATGAAAAAGTAGATTTCCAAGATGAGGCTGACAACTTTTCTTGCTTTGTTATCAGCTGATATAATAACATGTGGAACACAGGTAAATTAAGTTGTTATAACTATTATTAATGTAATATATGTCTATGTCATGTTCAGGTAGACGAAATGTACATTAAGTTGTCATAACTGTTTAGTATGCTATTTATATTCATTTGGTAATATATAAGCTCTCTGCCCCTTCCCTGCACTGCAAATTGGTGGCAGGAAATATTTTTCATCTGCTTATCTTGTCTGAATATTTAATGTCTGCGTCATCATGTGGGTTGAGACTTTGCATCAGGCTGTGAGCGAAAGTCAGACTTGAATGGACACAGCTTCATCAGCTTGGATCTGCATGAACTGATAAGCCATGACTAAGTCTTGCATCTGTGGCGATTTGGACCTTTGATGGTGGATTGATGCTAGAGATGCTTGCTCCCTTGGAGTCTATCTTTCTTTGAGGTGAGTTTAACTTATTATTTGGGGATTCAGGTGGAGATTTTGTGAAGAGGTTGGGCTAAAGACAGTAACGAGTTTCCTCCTCATTCAATTATTCTAAGTTTGTCATTGGTATGAGCTTTCATGTGCATGCACACTTCTTCAGATATCTGATGAAGTGTGCATGCACATGAAAGCTCATACCAATGACAAACTTAGTTGGTCTCTAAGGTGCTACTGGAAGGAATTTTTTTATTTTGTTTCGACTACGGCAGACCAACACGGCTACCTACCTGTAACTTCAATTATTCTGCCCTGGTTAGCAGAAACTACAGGCGGGGAGGGGGGAATCTAAAAAGCCTGTCCAGTACAGTAGCTGGACAAACTTTGAATTAAAGCACACTTCTCTTCTCAATAATGCTGCGACTATACACTGAACTCTTTGCCTTCTTTTGGGAAGATTTCCTATAGCCAGAAGAGAATAAATTGATTCTGAATCCACACACAAGATTTTGGAAGTTTTAAAAAAACGAAATAGGAACTAAATCTCTTTCTCTCATCATTGCAATGTTATGCATATTTATCACAAATATAAGATGCTAGTTATAGTTGGCAACTCACTAAAGTGGCATTTAGTCAATGGGCATCTTGTTTTTAATTGATTTATTTTAGTTGGAATAGAAGTTATATTTAAATTATGCCTGAAAATATTGCAGAAGTAGTAAGATACTCTGAACTGTCTGGGTTTGTTTGTTTAGCATATAAATCTTTGCAGTAAACAAAGTATCTCAATTTTGAAATCGCTATGCTGCTTATATTTGAAGATACATTACAGTTTCCCTTGCTTAGGAAATGCTGAAAAAACAATGTATTATTTGGAAATCATGTGAAACATGGCTAGACTGAAGAGATATACATACATTGTTTCCTGCTGTGACCTCAGAATTACAATATGAGGCAGCCCTAATTAACAGCAAGTTAACTAGACATTAAAAGAAAACCACATTTTGCAGTGGGTGGATTAAGCACGAGATAAAGTGCATATCCTAAAATGCCAGTTGCCTTAACACAATGAGTGTTCCTTTACCAAGAAAAGTGTTCCCTTGTGTTGCATGTTTAAATATTTTTTTCACGCTAAATAAAAGATGCTTTAGTGCACACTTCTATTTTCACAAGCACTCCTGCCCTCCTGTTTCTGAGCTCCCGAGATGAGGAAAATTTGCTTGTAGCCTGGGCTTCCCATGGGAATAAATGAGGTGCCAGTACTTGTGTTTTGATAAACATGCTGTCGGTGCCAGCACACAGTGGTTGCCATAGGTAGCAAAAAAGAGAGAGAGAGAGAGAGAGAGGAAATGGTATTCTGTACTGGTGAGTATGGTAATAAAAAGCATTGCTTATAACTATGGTTGCAGTTCTAACCATGTCTACTCAGTAAGTCCCACTGAATTCACTGGGGCCTACCCCCAGGTAGGTGGGGTTAGGATTCCAGCCTAAGAAACTTGACTGTGTGGGGGCAGTTACAGTCATTTATCCCAATTCCACCTCCCCACACATTACTTCATCTGTGCCCCACTTTCCCATCTACCCCTGAGCTGTTGTTACAGGCTAAAAGCATGAGATGGGGCCAGGCCTGCTTCTGCTCTTCCAAACTTTGAGAAGGAAAGAGGTACCCATAAATAATATTTTCCTGTTCTAACACAGGAACTGTGAATAGGTGGTGCTATTTAATTGTCTTCCCTTCCACAAACAGAACTGAATTCATAGTCACAGAATAGGGTTTTCTCATGGGTCTCCTAAGAATGTGCTTATGAAAACTGGGGACGGACGGGCTTGTAGTGTGGAGGGCCGCAGGGGGGAGGGGGCCAACAGACATTTCCCCATTTCATGAATGGAACAGAAATTACACACTGAAATTATCCAAAGATTTGCTAGTCCAGCATGCCTTTCTTCTTGTTGTGTTACAAGATGGATAAATAGATTCCACTTTTACAATGCTGATCTATTTCCTCACCTACTGGAGTTCCTTATTCCCAGTAAACATTCTTAGTGCATGTTTTAATCTACCGTACATTTATTAAAGTAATGTGAAACATTTTCATTAGCCATGCAATATCTCATGCTGTGCTTCTAACATTATGCCTTTCCAAAATTATTTACAGAACTAAGAGCAGGGGTCAGCAAACCTTTTCAGCAGGGGGCCAGCATAGCTGCCAAGTTTTCCCTTTTCTCGCGAGGAAGCCTATTCAGCATAAGGGAAAATCCCTTTTAAAAAGGGATAACTTGGCAGCTATGGGGGCCAGTCCACTGTGCCTCAGACCTTGTGAGGGGCCAGACTATATTTTTTTGGGGGGGGGGAAGAGAGAAAGAATTCCTATGCCCCACAAATAACCCAGAGATGCATTTTAAATAAAAGGACGCATTCTACTCATGTAAAAACATGCTGATTCCCGGACCATCCGTGGGCCGGATTTAGAAGGCAATTGGGCCGCATCTGGCCCCCAGGCCTCATTTTGGGGACCCCTGACTAAGAGTCATAAAAACTAAACAGGTTTTTTGGGTCTCTCTCTCTCTCTCTCTCTCTCTCTCCTTTAAAGAAACTCCATGGGAAATGCAGGCACACTCAATTCCAAGCAGTTTACATTCCTAAACAGTAGCACTCACTTTTCGGGACTATAAACAAAGCAAATGCAACATGTGAACAACAAAGAGTGAGCATCCACTTTATGTTTGAAACCAAGGGAAGATGATGAGGATAACACATTTTTTGGCTTGGCTCCTGCATTCTGTTATAGGCTTGTTTGCAAAGCTTAGGAAAGAGGCTTACAGATTCCATTCACATAACATCAGCAAGGAAATTGTTAATGAGGGGCAACACCAAACCCAGCTGCTGAGTACTGGCAGGACTGTGGCCCAAGTGGGGCCATTGAGTAACAGGAGGGGGGAGATATCAACATGCTCAGGGGAGCCCTGAAGTTTGCAGAAGTAGGAGCAGTTCTTGGGACAGGGGACCTAAGGTGGGGGGGGGACGCAACCCATTGAAGTCTGAGCACGTTTAAAGGCCACAGAATCTTAAGTGTATATTGGGAGAAGGGCAGGAAATGGGGAAGTGGGATGCAGTATCCCTAAAGAGCTGGAATAGGGAGCATTTAGTTGGCTTTAACAAAAGGATTAGACACATTCAGGAAGTACAAGGCTATCAATGACTACAGGCTGTGATGACTATATTTATATAATCTACCTTCACTATTGGAGACATTATGGCTCTGGATACCAGTTGCTGGGAATCACAGCTGAAGAAAGTGTCTGTTTTCCATAGCTATCTATCATCTATCTATCTATCTCTTTCTAATCTATTTAAAATTGTATACCGCCTGTAGCAAGGATTCACTAGCCAGGGGAGGGCTTTTCCCCAACCCTATCTCCCAAAAACAAGCCAATTGATAGAAATGCTGCCACCACCCTTTGCAAATAACTGCTGCCAGCCCAAACAGAGGGAAAAAAGGATAAGTCCCTCTGCTTTTCCAGCTGCACAGCCTGAGTTCACTTTCCGTGAGCACAACTAAATCCCAAAACAGTAGGAGCGAGCAGTCTGGAGCACTTTAGACTTAGCTTTGCCTCATGGAAGTTCCCAAAAAATCCACAGACTAGGAATAATCTTTTTCAGGTTTATTTAAAGAAAACCACATATCATATCAAAATTACATAGTTCCCAATTACAGGTTACAGGTAAACAAAATAAAAACATTGTAAAATATACTGACTAAACTTGAGAAGGTACTCACAAACAGAACAGAATTTAATAACACCTTGGCTCCTCTCCCAAAGGTAGGAATCAGGCAAGAGTCTTAGGCAAGTTCCTCCAAGAAGTGACTAAAAGCCTCTGCTTAGAGCAGGGCTAAGAGCCATCTCCATTACAAAGAAGGGACTTTTACCCTTCTCAGACCCAGGAGGGAAAGTTTGAATTAACCAATTAACATACTTGTTTAATTAGGGATTAGCCAATAGCCGGTTGATAGACATCCATCTTATAGCTTGACAGGACAAAAGCCAGATGTATATGATTTACCCATATCAAAGAAATAACCAAGGCACTCCCCTCTCCCATTCCCGGACGCCTCCCCATGCAGCTGGCAAAGGTTAGACGCCCTTTCACAGCTAAGCCTTATCCTGCAATCAACCCATAATTGAAAGTTACCCCCTCTTTCTTGCCATCTCACACAGACGGCAATTAGCACGGAAAGACACCTCACACAAGGCTCTTAAAGAAGACCAGAACACATTCCAGAAAAAGGTCGGCATAGCCCATTTCCCAAAATGCCACTCTTTCTCAGTTCCAGAATGCACTCTACCATGAACCCCAGTTTCTGGTTATTCCCAGAGTCCTCTATTTCACTACACCGCCCCACATTCATAGATCTCAGGGCAGTTCACAACATAACATCCCAATATAAAACAAACAAACTACATGATAAAAATAAGAACAAAAACACACACCAATAATTCCCCATCTGACTGATGTCAGAGACTGTGAGAAGAGGATGCTTCATCCTCTAGGGCACTTCCTATGTTCTTATGTCCATTCTGTACGGCAACATTTTGCTAGATGATAGATAGATAGATAGATAGATAGATAGATAGATAGATAGATACAGTGGTACCTTGGTTTACAAACAGTCCTGTTTACGAACTATTTGGTTTGTGAACTCTGCAAAACTGGAAGTAGTGTCCCGGTTTGCAAACTTTACCTTGGTCTAAGAACGGAAGCCGAACGGTGGAAGGGCACCAGCATCGGGAGGCCTCATTAGGGAAAGCGCACCTCGATTTAAGAACGGATTTGGTTTAAGAACAGATTTCCGGGATGGATTAGGTTTGTAAACCGAGGTATCACTGTATAGTTATATTGCTTTTTTGTAGAATCTCTTTGAAAAGAACAGGGATTATACCCAACATGTTTATAACCATGCACTGCTGAGGGGCGGGGGCGGGGAAGTCTTGCCATTTCCACTGTAGAGCAAGCAATTAGTATTGTTCACCCATAGCTCTTAATATGTCTTGTAATACGTGCTTAGCGTACACAGCAATTGTGTATCTAGTAGTTCTGCTTTTTCGGACAAATATTAGCAGATAGGTCCGCTGGATTACGCCTGTTTGCTCAACAAAGTAAGCAGAACTCAGCCACCGAGTGTTGCTTTCTGTACACAGTGACTCCTTTGAAAAAGAAGCACAAAACAGAGCTCCGTTTGTGCCTTTTCTTCCCTTTACAGAGGCTTGCGCAAAAGGTTGACTGCATGCGCTGTGCTGTGTGGCTCCTTTTGTTCCTAATGTGCCTATAATGTTTAATTAAATAGTAGTAAGGATTTGCCTTTCCAGTGGGCGGGGTGGACAAAGTTTATAGAACCATTTGCTTGGTCCTCTCTCTCTCCTAGCAACTGCTTCCTGGACATACTGGCTTTTAATAATGTACTCCATTCCGGCTTCTAGAGGGCTTAAGAACAAGCATTGCGATGGGGTTTGTAAATGGGACTTGTACCTTTTAGGAATAGCTTAGAAACTGGGTGGCTTCTCATCTAAAGATGTATTGCAAGATGAAAATAGCCCACTTCAAAGGAATGGGAAACTCAGGCTACGGTAGAGATCCCACATTTTAACAGAGAAGGTATAAACCTGAGATTGTTTAAAAGCCTACTTTTGCCATTCTACAGCATCTTCCTCTTACTGTATAAAGAAAGGACCTCAAAGATGGACTATGTTAAAGTATTGGGGGGGGGAGTGCAGAAAGTCTATCAAATCCGTAGTTTTCAAAGCTGTATGGGAACCAAAACGCAGTCTTCCTTTGAGATTCGCATGTTTCTGAATTTTGCAATGCAATTCTCCAACCAAACAATGCTTACCAAAAATAAATTAAGGGAAAGTTTGAACATATTTGTGAAAACAACATACAAAAATGCATCAGATCAGGGGGAATTGCTTGCAAATTGGTCAAGGCTGCATACAAAATATTTTACTCGAATAAATTCATTCTAAAATGCTGGTGGATTTTGAAGAGGATTAAAAAAAATAAAGAAATCTCAGATTTGCTGCAGAAATGTGGAGAACGAAATTTAAGCTTGGAAAATGAGAAACGGAAAGAACTGAAAAGGGCAGCTCCTTCTCTCCCCTGGTCCAAAAGTTCCTGGGCCAACTCAACCCCTCCGTACCTTCATCATATCCCATTGGGGACTTTCTGTTGGCTGCTGGTGGTGAGTATCTTATGAGGGCTCCTCTACCACCTGCACATTTGACAGATAGAAGATGGAGTGCATGGACAGAGTGTCACTTGTCACAGCCATAGAGCTGGGCAAACCAGTAACACAGCACAAGGGGTTTGGATTGCTCTGTTAGCCCTACTCAGAGTAGACCCATTGAGTAGTGACTTCTGAGTTGAATATGGGACTTCTGAGTAAACATGCTTAGAACTTGGCTGTAAGATATGTAGGGCCCAAGCCATTTGGGGTTTGTAGGTTAAATCCAGTAGCTTGAATTTGCCCGGAAAGCAAAATGACATGGAGCCTATTGTTGTAACACAGATTTTATTCTCTGGGAAACTGGGTGCTAACCTCACTGCTCTCCCCATTGCTTTAGTTACAAGGCAAACTGCTCTGTGCTGCACCAGCTGTTAAGTTCTTGACAGCTCCTAGCATTAATATGGCATGTTCCCTTGCCATTTTTTTTGTGGCATTTGTAAACTAGATGCAGATATGATAGCTTCTGTTTAACCTTTTATGTCTGCTACTTTTTAAAAAGCTTATTTTAAAAAAAGTTTAAAGGGTATGATTTAGTTTCCTTTAATTGCCAACCCTAGCTTGTCAAACCCTGAGAAAATAGTTCACTAAAAAAGAAATTGTCCCAAATTAAACATTGTTGCTTTTGGGTGGCATGACGTTCCACGGAAAGTTCAAGGCTAGCACAAACGTTATGATGAGATGCTCTAGGGCTAAAAATCTTTGCTAATGTTAGGGAAATACTGTACCTTGGCTAAATACATCAACTAAATAGGTCTCACCTAAGCAAAGTGCGATGTTTACAGGCAACCCCATTTTGCGTGTGTTCAAAGCATGCACACGGGAGTCATGTTCAGACCTGGAAGAGGGCGGGGCAGGTGTGGGGCAGAGGTGTAATGGGGCATAACAGGGCTGGGTGGGCTTATGCGTGCTCCATCAACACATGTGATGGCCAAGAATGCACCAAAATATTGCCATGTGGGTTCCTACTGAGCATATTTCCAGCCACTCTATCCCTTGTGGGTCCCCCAGGTAGCATTCTTTGCCCACTGAGGATGCTCAATCCATTCTGGAATTTTTTTTGGGGGGGGGGAGGTCCTCATTCACAGATGGTTTTTATCCTCTGAAAATCATGCTTGAAACCTCTCTCTTGTGTGTGGATGATACTGTTTGGGCTACATAAGGATTGTCACTTACCCTTGAACTTCATAAATAAAAAGAAATATTGACTCGTCAATACAAGAAAAGCTGACCTGATTTGCAACTTGTCTAATAAAACAAAGTCTCTCTAAGGTATTTGTTTAAGCATCAACACATTGTTCAATATATGTAAAATATATACCATAATAAATTGTCATAAACTACGCTCACCCACTCACAATTCTGAAGGCAGTCCTGTTTAGGGAAGTTTTTAATGTTTGATGTTTTATCGTGTTTTTAATATTCTGTTGGGAGCCGCCCAGAGTGGCTGGGGAAACCCAGCCAGATGGGCAGGGTATAAATAAATAAATAAATAATGCATGGATTTGTGGAGAGATGAGAAACAAGGGTGTGGGTTCGCAATAGGTTTTTCCAGAAACCTACATCCCAAGAAGTGTCAGGTGGCAGATTAGCAGCACAAATTTCCACCTCCAAATGTGGTCCACACATTCCTCTTCCACATATCCCTTACCTCTCAGCTTTCTGATGCTACATCTCTTGCCTTCCTCAGTAAAAATGTTCCAGAGGAGATGGTAGGCACAGAATGATGAAGTGGAGTATTCTTATAAAGATTTCTTTGATTGATTGATTGAAGACCAAATGATGAATCAACTAACAGCCTCAGTACTCTGCAACCAGATGAATTTCACTGTTTTGTACTTCCAATCACTGTTACTGTATTGCATTGCTTATTAGAAATTGCCTAATTGCACATTTTCTGCTGCAATGTCTTACGGTGATCTTTTTATTTCTAAAATGCCCTTGTACTGTATACCATATTTGTGTGAGTTGGTTTTGGAGCTAATAGTTGCTCAGTTGATCCTTTGATTCTGCATTTTCTCCCTTATAGGGACAATGCCACTGGTCCTGCATTGAGTAATCTCTGGGTCTGAGTAATCCTGGGTTAGATTGGGCCTAATCTGAGGCACTAAATAGGATCCCAGCCTAGATGATGTTGTGGATGAGATCACTGCAAGTAAGTCTAAAAAAGCTGAGAGCCCAAATCTGAATCTCCCTGCCAGGCACTCTACAGAAGAATATTTAGATCTGTGCTAGATATGCATTTTTATAATCTACAGCCCATTTAAATGGAATGTCTCTTTCTCTTAGCTAAAGTGCTTTTCTTAATTTGTTTGTTTGCATTATTTTATTATCCCCCTGCTCCATTCAACGAAACTGACAGATATGATGGGAATTATTATTTCTTAATGCAGTTATTTCTCTAACTGATAAATGTTAAGAATTGTCTAATTGGATCAGACTTGATTAGCTAGTTCTTAAAACAGAGCCATTTGTCATCATTGGGTGGAAAGGAGACTGGAGACAATTACTCACAAGGAAACTAAAATGAGGAAATGTAAAATATTAAATTAATCAGGATGGAGGATCTGCTAGATAGGAAATGAGCCGCCCTGCAGGGGCGTCACAATGGGGGGAACGATGGGGGCGGTTCGCCCTGGGTTCCACTCTGGGGGGGGTGCCATTTGGCGCCTCCACCCCCACGACTCCCAAGCCGAGCCTCCAGCCTCCCGGTATCCCGGTAAAAAGTCCGCGCCAAGCGGCTTTGGAGGCGCAGGGGGGCGATACCCCGCCACGTAACTACTATTGAATGGTTAATTATTTGGCTGGAATGTGTCCCCCCCCTTTTTTAAAAAATCATGCTCCTCAGCTCATTTGGGTAAATAGGCAAAGACCATTTATATTAAGGAACTGGTTTGTAGACTGGATTGCCAATGTTCCATTTCTGATTTAAAAGCCGCATCTCTTCCCACCTCCTCATGATTATTTTATTTTTTACTGGAAAGCCCACTGCCAAATATTGTGATAACCTCAAAAGTCCATTCTTGACAGTGTGAAGTCTTCCTGCATCGGGATTTTCCTCTCTACGTTATTTACACAACGGGTCTTCAAAAGCTGAATATGTCCGTCTAAAGACTGCTAACACCTGAAAGGGCTCCGAGGCTTATGTCAGGCTTGCACAACTGACATAAGGTGTGGAAACTTTTACCTCTTGACGGCCATATTCTGATGGGGAAAGTTGCCGCAGTGGCGCTTGCACACATGTGGTCAGAGGAGCCAACACACACACACACACACACACACACACACACACACACACACACTACAAAGTGCATTCACACAATCACACACCCTTAATGAAATCCACCCCTTCTCTCACATAACATTCACACAATTACAAACTCTTAACACAGAAGAAAATAAAACTCACACTTTTTCTCTCAGCCCTAAAATAAATATTCACGTTGTAATTTTCTCTCTTGGCAGGAAGTCCTCTTCTTCTGGATGGTAACAATAAATAGATCCTGTTTTGACCGTAAAAGAAGAACTGCACACACCACAATCGGACTGGGCCTAATACCGTATGTGCTTTCAGGAATCTGAGTCTTTAGGAAGGATGCAGTTGTGTTGTGAACACATCAATGGCTCCTGCATAAAGAGCAGCTGGTCAATCAGCATTCGTATTTCCATGTATATCTTCATGGTGTGTGTGATCCTGGCTACCCTAGCTGGCAATTTGACTGTGATCATCTCAATATCGCACTTCAAGCAGCTCCACACCCCAACCAATTTCTTAATCCTCTCGATGGCCACAGTGGACCTTCTCCTTGGTTTCCTTGTCATGCCTTATAGCATGGTGAGGTCGGTTGAGAACTGCTGGTATTTTGGAGAATTCTTCTGCAAAATCCACACCAGCATCGATATCACTCTTAGTACAGCCTCCATCTTCCACCTCTCTTTTATCTCCATTGACCGCTACTACGCCGTGTGTGACCCGCTGCGATACAAAGCAAAGATCAGCACAGGGGTCGTATTGGTCATGATCTTTGTAAGTTGGGTCTTCCCTGCTACATATGGCTTTGGGATGGTCTTTTTGAAGTTAAACATGATTGGAGCAGAAGAGACCTTCTATAGGCGCATCTATTGCGTGGGAGGCTGCTTTGTCTTCTTTAATGAAACGTCAGGGGTGGTGGCCTCCGTGGTTTCTTTTTACATCCCTGGATTTGTCATGTTGTGTGTCTATGGGAAGATATACACTATAGCCAAAAGGCAAGCCAGGTCCATTAAGGCTACTGCAAACCAAATACAGATCAGATTTGAGCATCACATTTCACATAGCAGAGAACGAAAAGCAGCCAAGACTTTAGGCACTGTGGTCGGTGTCTTCCTCATCTGCTGGTTCCCATTCTTTTTCTGCACAGCAACAGACCCCTTTATGAATTATGCGATACCTCCCATTCTCGTTGATGCCCTGGTTTGGTTTGGTTACTTGAACTCCACCTTCAACCCAATTGTTTATGCGTATTTTTACCTGTGGTTTCGAAGGGCCTTGAAGATGATTGTACTGGGGAAGGTTTTTCAGCAGGATTCATCCAGGACTCGGCTCTTTATGGAGTGAAGCATGTCAAGCTTTGAGAGTATTTTCTTCAGTATTTTACCAGGCACTGTCCATTTCGAAGCAGAAGGTCAAAGTGAAAAAGCATGTGTGATGCTTCGGTGCAGTGGTTCCGGCAGCCCCACCATGGCCCAGAAACAGGGTGCAGACCAATAACCAACCAAGAGAGAAGTATGGGTGCCAATGGGCCACAACTTATTGGCAAACAGACATTGGCGGAGCAAGCATGGCATTGGGTGACAATCTGTTGACATAAGAGACTTTCAACATGAAAGCCAACCTTCATTGGCTGGGGCATCCATTTGGTGGGTTATCCAGCACTGAGAGACCAGTGTAATACAAAACCAAGCATCTGATCTGAGACCACTGGTAGCTTGAGACGGCTGCTGAACAGCCCGGCCCACTGGACCTTGAGCTGGGAGCTGCTCACCTTTCAGGTCCCCTATGTTAGGTTTCTATTTCCTCTCACTGTGCAGTTAGACAGTCACAAGACTGTTTTTACACATTCCAGCAAAGACTGTTGGGAATCACAGGAGCGGATGTCGCTGTATTCTGTTTCTGTTTGTCTTTTTCCTTCGGACTTCTCTCAGAGAGAGGAGACATGCTTTCTTTTGTTCTGCTTAATTCTTAGCAATAAAGTAGCTTAGTGCACAAACCTCTGCCTCACTCCGCTGTGTTTTTACTCTGCAAGATTTATGGAACATGTGCCCGATGTCAACAACAAGGCTCGGGTCATGAAGGAGTCGGGGTGAAGGCTGGAAACATTCCTGCGGTATGCCTGCTGCTTAAACCTGTGCAGTTACCAGATCTGTCCAGTATGTGATGTTATACAACAGGTGACAATAAAACACATTTGCTGATCAAAGCAACATGTCTGCTTTTGTAAACCTGGCTTCAGTATGCTGATTGCTGAAATGAAAATTGTGGCCCCACTCCCTCCCCCCCTTAAGTAAAAGACTTGACTTTTTACAATAAGGAAAGTTATGGGGAAGGGTCATAGTTCACAGGAATCTCAGCTAAAGCATCAGTGACAGATGGTCACCCAACCTCTGCTTAAAAACCTTCAAGGAAGGAGAGTCCACAACCTCCTGAGGGAGACTGTCGAACAGCTCTTATTGTCAGAAAGTTCTTCCTGATGTTATGTCAGAATCTCCTTTCTTGTAACTTGAAAGCCATTGGTTCGAGTCCTGCTCTCAAGAACAGGAGAAAACAAGCTTGTTCCATCTTCCATGTGACAGCCCTTGAGATATTTGAAGAAGACAGCTATCATATCTCCTCTCAGTCTTCTTTTTTCCAGGCTAAACATACCCAGCTCCTTCAACAGTTCCTCATAAGGCTTTGTTTCCATCATCTTGGTCACCCTCCTCTGCACATGTGTAGTAGGTAGGACATCTGCTTTCCATACAGAAAGCAGGTTCAATCCCTTGTCTTGAAACCCTGGAGAGCTCCTGCCAGCCAGTGTGGACAATACCGAGCTAGACTGACTCAGTGCTATGTGGCTTCCTATGCTCTGTATTCCTCTCTGTACCAATGTGCATGGGTTCCCTTGATTTAATTCTCCTTGATTAAGTTTCGTAAATCACTTATTGTATGACTGGAAAATTTACTACTTATTTAAAGTTCATATACAGTATTACTTTTCTTCATACAATGTCAGGGCAGTTTACAGCAATGAACACATAAGACAATTGGTAACAGTAAAACATGATAACTCAGAAAAATGAGACAAAACACCTCCCATTTGTCAATACTGTATGTCACTGACAGTTCAATTTTTTTAAACTACATTTTAAATTCCTTCCTAACAAACAGATCAAAGGCTGACCTTGTATCCACCAGCATGATTATTTAAGTATGTTATCTAACTCAGAAATAATTTCTTCCTCTTGTGTGTGATTAGACAAAGTTTCCCCAAGAGTCTCGCTGCCTTTTGTTTTCAAAGTATAATGTCCCATAAGAGACAACCACGTTTTTGCAAAAGTCCTGCAGTATATGGCTTCATTAGCACCTAATCAGTGCTGTTGTGTAGCTGTCCTCATCAAGACTCAGAAATGCATCAGAGATGTGTTAATGAGGTCTCTTGGTTTCTGTTCAGATCCAGTCGTATAGCAAATGAGAAGCAAATGAGGGAAATGTGTTGCGCTTTTGTCTGATCCCATTTTGGATGGAAATTAACCTGTGAGCAGGTAAACAAATATGCCTTCAAAGCATCATTAGCCTTATTAGAACTTGAGACATTGGTGATCAGCACATCTAATTGTTCATCTAAGTGAACAGACCCCAGAGGCCAACTCCCTTTCCCTTTTCTTTTAAATAGGTACTTTGTGGATGATGTCATCTTTTCTCTTTCATGTGAACTAAAAATATCATGAAGACTGAGAGTATGAAAGCATTTGCTTAGTGAACTACTACTGGTGAACCAGTTCAAGTAAATCAAGCAATTAGCTAGTGAATTAGAAATTCAAAGAAACAGTTGTGTCTAATCATAGAATCATAAAGTTGGAAGAGACCACAAGGGCCATCCAGTCCAACCCCCTGCCAAGCAGGAACACTATCAAAGCATTCTTGACATATGGCTGTCAAGCCTCTGCCTAAAGACCTCCAAAGAAGGAGACTCCACCGCACTCCTTGGTAGCAAATTCCACTGTCGAACAGCTCTTACTGTCAGGAAGTTCTTCCTAATGTTTAGGTGGAATCTTCTTTCTTGTAGTTTGAATCCATTGCCCCGTGTCCGCTTCTCTGGAGCAGCAGAAAACAACCTTTCTCCCTCCTCTATATGACATCCTTTTATATATTTGAACATGGCTATCATATCACCCCTTAACCTTCTCTTCTCCAGGCTAAATATACCCAGCTCCCTAAGCTGTTCCTCATAAGGCATCATTTCCAGTCCTTTGACCATTTTGGTTGCCCTCTTTTGGACACGTTCCAGCTTGTCAGTATCCTTCTTGAACTGTGGTGCCCAGAACTGGACACAGTACTCCAAGTGAGGTCTGACCAGAGCAGAATACAGTGGTACTATTACTTCCCTTGATCTAGATGCTATTGATGCAGCCCAGAATTGCATTGGCTTTTTTAGCTGCTGCATCACACTGTTGACTCATGTCAAGTTTGTGGTCTACCAAGACTCCTAGATCCTTTTCACAAGTAGTGCTCTCAAGCCAGGTGTCTCCCATCCTGTATTTGTGCCTTTCATTTTTTTCATTATTATTTTTTGCCCAAGTGTAGTACTTTTCTCCTTGTTAAAATTCATTTTGTTTGCTTTGGCCCAGTTGTCTAATCTGTTAAGGTCATTTTGAAGTGTGATCCTGTCCTCTGGGGTATTAGCCACCCCTCCCGATTTGGTGTCGTCCTCAAACTTGCTCAGGATGCCCTCAAGCCCATCATCCAAGTCATTGATAAAGATGTTGAATAAGACTGGGCCCAAGACAGAACCCTGTGGCACCCCACTAGTCACTACTCTCCAGGATGAGGAGGAGCCATTGATGAGCACCCTTTGGGTTCGGTCAGCCAGCAAGTTACAAATCCACTGAATGGTAACATTGTCTAGCCCGCATTTTACCAGCTTCTTTACAATAATATCATGGGGCACCTTGTCAAAGGCCTTGCTGAAATCAACCACCCCCCTCTATTTTTTTTTCAATTTGGCCGTCACCTCTTCCTCTCATAATGGGGGACCACTTTCTCTTCCACTCTCCCTACTGCACACCCATTGTGTTTCCTCCTCTCTGTCTTTTCCTTCTAGCCTTCTACTCTTCCCTATGGGCTGCTCTCTGAGAGTGAAAGTAGTGATGATGATGAATGTGCCATTGGAAACACAGTCTAATGAAAAAAGCAAGTGTAGGGACCCCCACTTTTTTATATAGGAAGAGAAGCCACAACCCTTTCCTTATCTGTCAAGGTCCTCAAAGAAAATAGTTTTCTCTGTTCAGGGTATTTCAGGTAATAATTCTAAAAAATTCAATTTTCCACTGGCCTTTTTCTGCTCATCACTGTCATGCCCTGTCATGCCCTGGCCAAGGAAGATCTGGCCAAGGGTGATCTGGAGCCCCCAGAAAACAGCCGAGTAGGAGCTGGGACCCTTGTAGGAGACTAGCAGGGACCACTCCCAGCAAAAAGCGAGATCAGTGACTGCACCAGAAGGCAGAACCACCATCAAGTCCCTGCAAATGACAGCACCTCTAGAGGCAGGCCAAGATAGTCACAGTTAGGAGGAGTGCTTGGTTGCAGAAGAGGATTTCTTGTGAGGAGGGTCGTTTTCATGAGGAGGACTCTATGGAAACCTCTAGAAAGCTTCAGCTGGGCCCAAGGTGAGGTTTTGGTTGTTGTTGTTTAGTCATGTCCGACTCTTCGTGACCCCATAGACCAGACCATGCCAGGCACTCCTGTCTTCCACTGTCTCTCGCAGCTTGGTCAAACTCATGTTCGTAGCTTCGAGAACACTGTCCAACCATCTCATCCTCTGTTGTCCCTTTCTCCTTGTGCCCTCAATCTTTCCCAACATCAGGGTCTTTTCCAGGGAGTCTTCTCTTCTCATGAGGTGGCCAAAGTATTGGAGCCTCAACTTCAGGATCTGTCCTTCCAGATCCTGGGCTGATTTCCTTCAGAATGGATAGGTTTGAACTTCTTGCAGTCCATGAGACTCTCAAGTGTCTCCTCCAGCACCATAATTCAAAAGCATCAATTCTTCGGCGATGAACCTTCTTTATGGTCCAGCTCTCACTTCCATACATCACTACTGGGAAAACCATAGCTTTAACTATACTGACCTTTATCGGCAAGGTGATGTCTCTGCTTTTTAAGATGCTGTCTAGGTTTGTCATTGCTTTTCTCCCAAGAAGCAGGCGTCTTTTAATTTCGTGACTGCTGTCGCCATCTGCAGTGATCAAGGAGCCCAGGAAAGTAAAATCTCTCACTGCCTCCATTTCTTCCCCTTCTATTTGCCAGGAGGTGATGGGACCAGTGGCTATTATCTTAGTTTTTTTGATGTTGAACTTCAGGCCATATTTTGCGCTCTCCTCCTTTACCCTCATTAAAAGGTTCTTTAATTCCTCCTCACTTTTTGCCATCAAGGTTGTGTCATCTGCATATCTGAGGTTGTTGATATTTCTTCTGGTTGCGCTCTTCTGGACACATTCCAGCTTGTCAGTATCCTTCTTGAAACTTAATTCCGGTTTGGGATTCATCCAGTCCAGCCTTTCGCATGATGAATTCTGCATATAAGTTAAATAAGCAGGGAGACAATATACAGCCTTGTTGTACTCCTTTCCCAATTTTGAACCAATCAGTTGTTCCATATCCAGTTCTAACTGCAGCTTCTTGTCCCACATAGAGATTTCTCAGGAGACAGATGAGGTGATCAGGCACTCCCATTTCTTTAAGAACTTGCCATAGTTTGTTGTGGTCGACACAGTCAAATGCTTTTGCGTAGTCAATGAAGCAGAAGTAGATGTTTTTCTGGAACTCTCTAGCTTTCTCCATAATCCAGCGCATGTTTGCTATTTGGTCTCTGGTTCCTCTGCCCCTTCGAAATCCAGCTTGCGCTTCTGGGAGTTCTCGGTCCACATACTGCTTAAGCGTGCCTTGTAGAATTTAAAGCATAACCTTGCTAGCGTGTGAAATGAGCGCAATTGTGCGGTAGCTGGAGCATTCTTCTGGTTCTGGTAGCTCTGGCCTAAAAGCCTCAATGTGAGGCTGAGAGAGCTACTGGAACAACATCTTGCTGTCAGCACTGTGTTCTGCTTACCTGGACCTTGGTTTTCCCCTCAACTTGCATTTTGCCCGAGTCCCTCCTTGACCTAGACCTCCCCCAGACTGGCCCTCAACTTGCCTTTGAAGCCCTGTTGGAGCCACTTGGGCCTTGGGTTGGCTTTGGACTTCACTGCTCTCTGTGCCCATGATAGCCTTGGTTGTATGGAAGGTTATCTGGGATCCTGCTAGGATAAGAAACTCACTTCCAGGGAAGTTCCTTCTCCATTCCTTCCCCCTGCCCTCACAGCTCTGGTGGAGATGTAGGCTATAGTTGGAATGTACATAGATTAACCTCAGGCTTGTGCACCGACCCCCTGGCATGGTAGCGGGGAGGAGACTGGAAGCTTTTACTTCTAACTAGTTCAACATCAATCCAGACAAGCAGTGGTTAATCTTAGATATAGTGTATTGAATCAAGCCAACTTCAAATAATGGCTTATGAAGCTGTTGTATTTTTAATATGATATCAAGATTGACCACAGCTTATGGTTACGATGTTTCAATAAAATGTGGTTAATTAAAAATGGAAGCAATTGCCACATCAGAGGGGGAGAGAAGGGAAGGAAGCTCAGCCCACAAACTCAGACCTTACTTAGGCTTGTTCATATAATTGCATCACCATAGCTCAGTAGAGGGGCCAGTCTCTCTATGGGACTGTCACAGTAGAGCTTTAACCACCATGCTGATTTCTTCCTTCTTCCTGTCTGGCAACTGGCTATGTATTTGTTCCACATTTAAAATGGAATATATCACATTGGCACCAATGGGAGCTTTTGCCCCAGGGCTAATAGCATTTGGGGGGAGATGAGATTTTCCTTTGGACAGCTCCCTACACACCCATGTTGGTTTCAAAAAGTTTTTAAGCATGCATGTTCATTGCTTGAATGCAGTTTAGGTCACATGATCGCATCGGTCTTTGGAGGATCAATCTTTTCATAATGTATTTGGGCAAACCTATACATAGTATAGGGACCCAGGTGGCGCTGTGGGTTAAACCACTGAGCCTAGGGCTTGCTGATCAGAAGGTCGGCGGTTCGAATCCCTGTGACGGGGTGAGCTCCCATTGCTTGGTCCTAGCTCCTGCCAACCTAGCAGTTCGAAAGCACGTCAAAATGCAAGTAGATAAATAGGAACCGCTACAGCGGGAAGGTAAACGGCGTTTCCATGTGCTGCTCTGGTTTGCCAGAAGCGGCTTTGTCATGCTGGCCACATGACCTGGAAGCTATACGCCGGCTCCCTCGGCCAATAATGCGAGATGAGCGCACAACCCCAGAGTCGGTCACGGCTGGACCTAATGGTCAGGGGTCCCTTTACCTTTACATACCTATACATAGTATATATTTATATGCATGCGTATGTATTTATTTTTCGGATAATTAGGGATCGCCCTTCGTCCAAAGGAGCTTAGGGTGAAATACAACAAGCACAAAAGCAAAATACAGCAAACGTTAATAAAAGCATGTACAAACTAAATTTTAAAAACAAAATCATGAAAATAAGGACTTTCACTTTAAGAATTAAACACCTCATTTTATTATCCTTTTCAAATCACATTGTGAGCTAAAGGAGTCACCTTTTATTTGACCATAAAGTCTGCTAGCTGCTGGAGAGTATGTGTGATCCTGAGAGGATCCAACCTTTCTGGAGATTTGAGCTCACTCTTGTACTTAACCCCACCTCCCAACTAAACTTCAGCTTTTCTTGTGCTTCATACAGGCATTCCCTTGAGTTCTGGGTGCCATGTCATAAAAGCACAGCAGCTTTATAACCCAGTTCATTTTAAAACAGGATCTCAGAAAGGACCAAACTTTCCAGACGTCTCATTCAAATTTAATATTTAAATGGTGGTGTGTAAGCAGACTCAGGTAGGAGAAAGAAGGATGTAAATGTATTATATGCTATTTTGACTTTTTGTGTACCCATCTCAAGGGCTAGGAGAAAGAGCTCCAAAGTTTTGGTTTTCATTTTTAAAGAGGTCCACTGTTGTGGGGGAAGATCAGACCTCCTCTTCCTCTTCCATGAGGCCAGCGTCTGTCCGATGTTGAGGGACGTTAGGATTGTTCTGGGAGAGGTTGTAGAGCCACAGTCTTCCAGTTTGCTTGACATGTTCCCAGAACAGGAGGCAGATTAAATGAGCCCCAGATCCCAGTGAAGCAGAACAGGAAAGAAGAAAAAGGGAACAAGAAGCCCTCCATCTTCTCTGGCTGCTGGCATGAGCTCAATAGGGCATAGGAAAAAGTGGTTTGCCTGCCTTTGGTTCTCCCATTCCTCCCCCTTTTGATTTTGTCTGCCTGTATATTTCTCCACAAAGCCATCTTACAACATAGGGGAGTTATTCACAATTGCCAAATGGGGCAGATTATTCACAGGGTAGCTTGACAAACTGATCCACAAATCGGTTAAAGTGGCTTACTTAGGAGGACTAAGCCAATTACCTATAATAGGATTTAAGAGTCAATCCCATCAGTTACTGCACCAGTAAAGAGGAGTTCAAGATTGGCAGAAATCTTGGCCGCTTTGCTTCGCGACTTCTGGTTTTGGAACAGACTTTCCCATGGATTCAGGATGAATGACACAATTAAGCTGTGGGATACACTGGGCCATGGCAAAGACACTGTTCTGAGGGCCAAACTAGATGTGCTCTTAGTAAGCAGCAAGCAGCCATTTATCTTGTTTCTCCTTAATTAAATACAGGTTATGGGGAGCCTGATTCTCACTAGGAAGGCAACATTCAGAGGGCAGGGAAGCTTATCTCTTCACTCTCCCATTGCACAGAGAACAGAGATTGGCAGCCCAAATGCACTAGATACCCATTCTTAAGCAGGCTTTTTTTAAAAAAAAAAACATGGGATGGAGTAGAAAAGAGTTGAGCCTCATCTCCTTGTGTGCTACCTCTGCAATAAGAAACAAGATCCTCCTTGTTTGTTAAGGAGAAACAAGATACGGAGATGCTAGCGGCATATCAAGTGTGGGGTAACTCGCATGTCATTCTCAGTGGCCATCAGTCAACACAATCAGCTACAATAGATCAGACAGATTCATGATATAGCCTCTGGACAGATTACAGGAGAGCTGCAAAACAGCATGTGTCCGTTTCTGCATTAAATATCCCATATCCCTATTTTCAGATGAAGAATGGTGGTTTTTCTTAACTCATCTGTGGCTGCCATTGATTGCTCTGGCTTTGGAAATGGAAGCTGCCTTGAAAATCTCAGGCCAGCAGGTGTTCGAGGAGCCATGTATATATCCCTGAGTGGACTCATCGTTGTCACCGTCCTTGGGAATTTGGCAATCATCGTTTCCATTTCGCATTTCAAGCAGCTGCACTCCCCAACTAATTTCCTCATCCTTTCCATGGCAGTCACTGACTTCCTGCTCGGCTTCCTCATTATGCCCTACAGCATGATCAGATCCATAGAGAACTGCTGGTACTTTGGGATCACCTTCTGCAAAGTCCACTACAGCTTTGACTTGATGCTCTGCTTGGTCTCCATTTTCCACCTCTGCTCCATTGCTGTCGATCGCTTCTGTGCCATCTGTTACCCTCTTCACTATTCATTGAAAATGACTATCCCTACAATTAGGCAATTGATTGTTGTTTGTTGGTCAGTGCCGGCTTCTTTTGCCTTCGGGGTGGTTTTCTCTGAAGCATACGCCTCTGGCATCGAAGGCTATGAGATTGTAGTTGCATGTTCTACTTCTTGTCCGGTGATGTTTAATAAACTGTGGGGCGTAGTTCTGTTCTCATTTGGCTTCTTCATCCCTAGCTCTGTGATGATAGGGATTTATGCAAAAATCTTTCAAGTGTCCAAAAAGCACCTGAGGGTTATGAAGAGCAGATCTGAAAATGTGGGTGATGAAAAACACAACCAGGTTTCTAAGAGCAAGGACAGGAAAGCAGCTAAGACCTTGAGTATTGTGATGGGGGTTTTCCTCTTGTGTTGGCTTCCATGTTTCTTCGCCATTTTAATTGACCCTTTTATAGGGTTTTCCACTCCTGAAGTATTATTTGACGCCTTAACATGGTTTGGCTACATCAACTCCACATGCAATCCATTAATATATGGGTTTTTTTATCCATGGTTTCAAAAAGCACTTAGGTACATCCTCATAGGAAACATCTTCCGCTCACCATCCCGCACTGCTAACCTGTTCTTTGAAAACCAATAAATTAGCAAGTGTTCAAGTGAGGCATTCAGTGGTTTCTCTCACATAACATGCCATCCTTGGTATGTTTAAATAAATTCAAAGTATCGACCAGAAGAACTGGAGGTGTGCCATGTCTCATAGATAGATTGGAACGTAGTTAAGCTTTGAATTTCACACTTATCTGGAATTTTGTACTGTTTGCATGTGCTTTCTTTTGTACACACACATGGGTTTAAGTGTGAATTTATTCAGTTTTAACATCTCTCTTAGCATCAGAACTCGTTTGTAGAACCACTAGCTTCGACAAACCAGTAGCTTCTACAAACCAGTAGCTTCTACAAACCAGTAGCTTTAACTCATAGAAAGAAAAGGGAATATGTCCAGATCGGTGTTGATGTCATGTGTTTAATAATAACAAAACCCAGGACATAGAGCTTACAGAATGCACACAAACGTATAGTGTATCTGCAGCCATGGTACCACTGGGGGGGGGGAATCCTCTACACACAAGAAAAATTGGTCAGCTCTGGACTTCTTAAGAATGCTTTTGACACACTTTTAAATGTATTTTAAATACATTTCAATCATATTTATTTCTTTACAAATATATAGAGAGACTGAAATAAAATATCAGGGTGTCGTACAAGGAAAATGTCAAAAACTATAATCTATAAAAACAATAAAGATTGGCCCATTGTATATCAGTCTATGTATTTTAGCAGATCCATTTTATTTGCAATTATCTTTATTCATATTCAAGGGGTAGAAGAGCTCCTTTTGGTCTGATGGTCATGGTCCCTCATAGGGAACCTTTGGTGGGGTACACATACTGGGGGGCAGAGGCAAAAATTGGGTTGAGCAGCAGATGTAGCTGACGTTTCAGCCATGCAGAAACCAGAGGCATCTATTCACACACATAGGCCACATAGGTTTCCCCCCCCCCTCTAGGCAAGCAAGAGGCATTCTCGCCATTCAAGGACACATTCCAGCTAAGCTAAACCGAGTCCTCCCTTAAAGAGGACACGTATTGCGGTGAGACCTGGAATCAGACACCCTGTGTTGTGGGGGGGGGTTCTATTGGATAGCCACAACACCCGATTGGAGGTCCCTCATAGCTGGGTGTAATCTGGCCAATGGGATGCAGTCTAAATAGCTTGAGGGACCTTTTTATTCCCATGCACGTGACCCAGAGCTTCCTCTTTTGGTGCATGCATTCGGAACACCAACAGCGTGTCTTCAGCGAGCCGAAAGAGAGAGTGATTTACCTTTGACGATCGTCTTGGTGATATCTTTCCGTTACCCCTTTTCTTAAATTGTTTTTTCCTTATTCCTTCCCAATTTGTATTATTCCCCGCCCCATTTTTCCTTCCCCCCTTCCCTGCCCGTTAGAGGGGGGGCACTCTTGGCCCCTGGTGCACTCCGGTTGCGGATCTTACCGCTTCCCCATTTGTTTTAAATTTGCCCCCCAATTTCCTTTCCCCCTTTCTCTTTCCCCTTGGAGTGGCTTCACCCTTCGGGGCCTTGGCCCTTGGTGCACTCCAGTTGCGGAGCTTACCGCTGCCCCGTCTGCTTCTGCACAGCAGCTTGTAAATTTTAGCCGGTAGGGGAATTTCCTCCCAGGACGCTCCCGGTTCATGGAGCTGCCTTTGCCTGCTTAGTTAAGCGGGCTGCTGTTTTTGCTTTTCCTCTAGGGCCTGCACTGATCACAAGGACTGGGAAGGGCCTCTAATCACTCTTTTGGAAGGGAAAACCAAACTAGGATTCCTCTTAACAGGCATCTTGAATCACCTTACAAACAATCACTCAGAAAATGTTATTAATAAACTCAATTTGAGAAAAATTACGTTCCTGCTGAAACAAGATGGTGCTCCCGCCAAAACAAAATGGCAGTCCCAGTAATAGCCGGTACAACAAAATTAGAAGAAGAAAAAACCCAAAACTTAACACCCCATAAAAATAATACAGAATGGCCTATTGTCTTTCAGTCTCCCTGTGTTTACATATTCATTCTCTCTGCAATTATCTCTCTCCATACTCCAGGAGCAGAAATCCCCTTGTCAGCCTGATGAGCAATTTCCCTCATGCAGAACCTTCTGGGGCCCACATATCACTGGACAAAAAAGAAGGTAGAGCAGCAGGTGCCGCTCTTGCCTTGGTACAGTAGGTGACAGTCCAGCCTTGCCAAAGCCAGGAGTTTCTACCCCACATATGCATTTCTCCAATGGGACAAGTGAGAGGCATTATCATGATTCAAGGACACCTTGCAACCAAGCAAAAGCACTTGAGGAGCATGAAGAGCAGGCCTGGTGAGGTTGAGACCTGGGTTCTGAGAATGGCTGTCGTTTCCCCTTTTCTTGCGAGGAAGCCTATTCAGCATAAGGGAATTTCCCTTTAAAAAAGGGAGAACTTGACAGCTATGGTTCTGAGGGCCAAGCAGAGAGGATTGGAGGACCTCCTTTATACTCCAAGTCCTGATGTTCTCCACCCCTGCCAAACCCCCTTGAAATCAACAAAGGTTTTGCTGTAACTTGATGGAAGCTGAGACCGACATTCTCTCTTGAACACATTAAAGGTAAAGGTAAAGGGACCCCTGACCATCAGGTCCAGTCGTGACCGACTCTGGGGTTGCAGTACTCATCTCGTGTTATTGGCCAAGGGAGCTTCCAGGTCATGTGTACAGCTTCCAGGTCATGTGGCCAGCATGACAAAGCCGCTTCTGGCGAACCAGAGCAGCACACGGAAACACCGTTTACCTTCCCGCCGAAGCGGTACCTATTTATCTACGTGTACTTTTGAGGTGCTTTCGAACAGCTAGGTTGGCAGGACATGTTAGGCTGGAGTAATTCTTTCTGAACTTTGTGTAATTGTAAAAGAAGCTCATGGGCTTTACTTACACCATAGAATAACAAGGAGAGCTCGGAGAAAGAAAGAAAAAGCCCAGGGAGTACAGCTGAAATAATTGTTCAGGTCTGACACTTCCAACACCTTTTTGTTGGAAGTAAACAGCTCAGAAGAGACCACAAAAGTAAGTGCCCTCAGGGGAGATGCACAATACACTGATGTCTCACAAGCAAGTTTTACATCACCAGGGAATATTATTTAGAAACGTCTGTATGACTAAGCTGGAAACTTTTCTTTTGACACCAATTTTTGAACTGGGGCTATGCCCATAACTGTTTATTTATTGGAATTTCATTATGCCATTTGCAGTCTTCCATGGAAAGCACACCAGCCTTGTCTTGTGACTCAGAGAATGGCTGTAGCTCAGTGGAGGAGGTTCTGCTTTCCATACAGAAGGTCCCAGGTTCAATCCCCATCATCTCCAGGTAGGGCTTGAAAAGGCTCCTGGCCAAAATGGAAGAGAGCTGCGGCCGCTCATTGTAGACAATATGGAGGTACATGCACCAATTCCATTCGACGTAGGATAAGATAGTTCCTATGTTTATTCTGCATGACCAAAGACATTAGGGTAGCCCTTGAAGTCGATAGGCCAGCCTCCCTGTTCAACACTCAATGCAGTTTCTAGAGCATTCAATCTTTTAGCACCAGCAGTCTGATTTATGAAGCCCCGGCCCCAATCCTGTAGAGGAGTCTTAGGTGCTCTGACTCTGTTCATCTCTACCTTAGATTTGTCTGTAGCAAATCGCAGGACACCTGGTGGGTAGTTGAGCTGTCCATTGACAGAGATAGGATGTCCTGATCCTAGGCAGAAACTTCAGGACCATGCTGGGAATCAGACAGTTGTTCCCATTCATTTTCGCCCATCTCTGTCCTATCTATGGTGTTTCCTTGAGGAGCACGTTGGGCAGGGAGTGATTGTGTGGTTGACCCTAAAGTGAGACTCTAAGCCAGGGGTCAGCAACCTTTTTCACCCGTGGGCTGGTCCACTGTCCCTCAGACCATGTGGTGGGCTGGACTATATATTTTTTTTTGGGGGGGGGTGAACGAATTCCTATGCCCCACAAATAACCCAGAGATGCATTTAAAATAAAAGGACACATTCTACTCATGTAAAAACATGCTGATTCCCAGACCGTCCATGGGCTGGATTGAGAAGGTGATTGGGCCGCATCCGGTCCACGGGCCTTAGGTTGCCTACCCCTGCTCTAAGCCTTCACAAAGTATATAGTAAATCAGTACAAAGAAGATGCTGTTTGGGTTGGCTCACTTGCTAACAAACAACTGTTGTTATTCTGCTGCTTTTAAAACACATTTTGCAAGCACCCAAAATATCATTATAGTCTTCTCTCAGCATTCTACTGTCCTGTCAAGACCTGAGCAAGTTCTGTACCTCCCAGAATTCCCCTCCCCTCTATCACAGCTGCTTCACACCCACCCACCAAAAAGCCCAAGGCAGATTACATGGGCTGCTCTCATTTCATCAACACAACAATACGTTGAGGTCAGGCTGAGAGACAATCAGTGCTTTCCAACTTTAGACATGCTCAGAGTTTAGTCATTAATTTCAGTGGGTCTGCACTGAAGACAGTTGATACAACCCAACAACATGTCTAAGGAATAATAACATTGCCTGCCCTCATTGCATATTGTTGCCCAAGCTTATACAGTGGAACCTCGGTTTATGAACACCTCGGTTTACGAATTTTCGGTTTACGAACGCCGCGGACCCATTTGGAATGGATTAATCCACTTTCCATTACTTTCAATGGGAAAGTTCGCTTCAGTTTATGAACGCTTCAGTTTATGAACAGACTTCCGGAACCAATTGTGTTCATAAACCGAGGTACCACTGTATACGAAACTTCCAGTGAAGGAATGTGTAAGTAATATGGATGATAATGAGAAATGTCTCACAAGAAAATGCAGCTCATCCTAAAGAAAGTTGAATTGCAGCTTAATCGAAGAGCTAGGAATGACGAGAGGGACCTTATCTGGGACTTAGATGAGAGGGAGCAGGCCAAATCTGTGGGGAAAACAGTGGACAGTTACAGTAGAGCAATATTATTATGGGCAGGACATGTATAGGCAATTGGTGGCCCTGCTGTTAAGATGAAACAGGCAAGTGAGTAATGAGCATGGAGGTCTGTACATCACAGGGCATTTGACAGCCAGCAACATTGCTGTTGCTGAAGACGCATGTGCATTGCTGACCACACCTTCAATTTCACTGTTCCTTACAAAGGACTGGATTATATAAGGCATTGACTGACTTCAGACTTCCCAGCTGAAGAGAAACTCTGGAAGTTAAGGCGGTGGGCAACAGCAGGTAATCCTTACTGTACTTTGTTCTATTTCAAACAAACTACAAGAAATTGGATTTTCATTTTCATGTATATGATCCAAGTCTTCATACTAAATACACGTGCATTTCAGTTACTTTTAAAAAAAAGTTTCAGATAAACTACTGAAAGACTTTGTCTTAATTCTGGCTTTAAAGGATATAACAAATTCAAATCATCCAGACTAATTGTTGGAGACTTCCAAAAACACAAAGACACACTCACACACCTCGGAAATTTTCTCCATAAACCTTTATCCTGGTTTATTTGCTTTGTAAAAGAGAGGTTTGATATTTAAACTGTGGTATCAGACCATAAAAAATCAATAAATGTTGACTTTTTTATAAAAAAAAAATCTTTTGGATGCGAGATTTTCAGTCCTTTAATTCCATTTATATTTCTGCAGTAACTGGAAATGAAGAAACAGCCTTTTGAAAAATACCTGAAACTTATTTTTTGGAAATTGTGAGAAATAAAGTTCCTTCCCACCACCACTGTTGCATAAACATTTGTTTTATTCTCCTCTACATAACCAATTTTTCATTTTTCATTTTTAAAAACAGATTTATAAAAATACAAAATAGAAGCATAACCAAGCAAAGATTGAAGATTAAAAAAATTACACCATTGTGCATGCAGTGCAGTATTCCCATATGCACGTACAGTGTTCTAAACAAAAATGTAGATTTACTGAAGTAGCCCAAATCACCCTTCTTCAATATTGAGCCATGCTGTAAACCTGCTGTCACTTACTCAGGGGTAATCCCATTTAAAGTACTAGGACTTTCCTCCGAGTGAACAAGCAGAAGATAAAGCTGTAAATTATGTAACAAGCGAATTTTTAAGTTCACCCTAACAGCCCTGTTTTCTGTATAGACTTATGACTTCTAGGAGAAGGTGGCCAGGTCAACCCTGCTAGATGGGCAGGGTTTAAACAATAACATTATTATTATCAGAGGTGATACAAAGGGAACATGCTCTTCTAATGTCTGTATCTATAGCTATTTGACTATCTACCTCTGTATTGGGAGGGGGCATATTTAGGATACCCAAGAAATGCACTTTGTCTCTTTGGAGAGTTGTTGTTGCATTTTATTTTATTTTTTTACAATGTTTTATACCACATTTTAAAGTCTTCTCAGTATTGAAATATTGCCCCACCACCACATTAGTCCTGTAAACCCTGAAGAATGCTGTGATCGCTGTTACAGAGCAAGCATGTGTTGCGCCACTAGAAAGGGTTCAGCCAAAAATAAAATCCTCCTATACCAGGCATCCTTATGATCATAATAAAGTGCCACGGCATTCAGGCAAAACAAAAAACAAACAAAACAGAAGTAATGAGCACTCACATTTGAAATCCCTATCTAAAACCTCCTAATTCACATTAATTTCCCTATAACACTTCACTGTACTTAAATCAGGGTGATTTAAAAATGAGAATGTGGATTTTGTCCATTCTTTTTGATTTTAGTCTGCTTTCGTGATCGTGAATACAATATAGAACTAGAGGAGGCGGCTATTGCAGATTAATGAATGAATAGGAAAAGGATGTGATTTTGTGTATGTATGAAACTAGGTTACACCAGTTTGACTGATCACCTAGTTCTGTAATGATATTCATTGAGCTAGACAGACTCTCTCCTAAGGATTCTTTGCACAAATATTACACTCTGTGCTTCATAATTACCAGGCAAAGTTCAAGGTTTTGGTATCAACAAATAATGCCCTATTAGAGACTAGGGAGAAATTTGATTCAGTTCACATTTAATGGTGAACCTACTAAAATCATTTTCCAAAATGATTTTTAAAAATACAGCCATCTTTCTACATTTGCACTTCTCCAAATTCTGTAGTGCATTCTCCAGCCAAGTAACGTGTATAAAAGTAGGGTAATAAAAATGCAGATATTAGTGAAAATAGCATTCAGAGGTGCACTTAGTTAGGGGAAATTGTTTTGCAAAAATGTATATATGGCACTCAAATGCTGTTGAATATTCATGAGAACATCACAAGAAAAAAAAACACGACAAACCGATGTGGAAATATGGAGAACTGAACTTAAGATTGGGAAAATGAGAGAAACTCAAATGGAGAGATTTGTCTATTCATAGCTCTTTTGGAGCTCGGCACCATGTAACTTGAAATACTGCCTTTCCCCTTATATACCCAGTAGGCCACTGCTGCTGTCTGCAGAAGAGTATCTACTCCAAGTCCCTTAAATATTACTATTTATATTTTCCAGAGACAGTTGGAAGGCATTTTTGTTTCAACTAGCTTTTCCAGCTGGGTAAAAAGATGTTTATTCTGTATTTCAAAGTGTCATCTTTTGTGCCTTTAAAAAGGAGAGAGAGCCAATTTTAGTTGTTTGTTTGGTGTGTTTGTAAATCACCTTCGAGACTCACGTGGGATATGATTCATAAATTAAGGAACTCGGTCATATAATAAAATAAGTAACTAAGTATTTACGCCCATCCTCCCCCAGATACAGAAGAAAGATTGCCAGAGCCAAAACAGCTGAGAGGGGCAGAAAGAAGTGGAGGAGAAGAATGAGCTCTGCTGTGGAAGCTGCCCCAGCCCCGCTGTGCTTTAAGATTAATGGCTCCTGCTACCGAACCCTACATCCCTTTGGGGTCCAGCTAACCATCTATGTGGTCTGTGCCCTGGGCATGCTACTTACAGTCCTGGGGAACCTGCTGGTGATTATTTCCATATTCCATTTCAAAATCCTTCACACCCCCACCAATTTCTTGCTGCTCTCCCTGGCGTTGGCAGACCTCTTGCTAGGCTTAACAGTCCTTCCCTTCAGCACAATCCGCTCGGTAGAGAGCTGCTGGTACTTTGGGGATGCCTTCTGCCGTTTCCACACCTTCCTGGACACGGTCTTCTGCTTGGCCTCCATTTTCCACCTCTGCTTTA
This sequence comes from Zootoca vivipara, assembly GCF_965207765.1. NCBI lineage: Eukaryota > Metazoa > Chordata > Lepidosauria > Squamata > Lacertidae > Zootoca > Zootoca vivipara. Next base: position 56,880,501 of record NC_142586.1, on the reverse strand, counting down.
TCTCCATCGACCGCCACTGTGCCATCTGCGACCCTCTGCGCTACACCACCAAGTTCACCGTGCGGGTAGCTTGCGTCTACGTCATGGTCGGGTGGGGGGTCCCTGTGCTTTACACGTCCATCTTCCTCTACAGTGAAAGAGTTGAGGAAAGTTTAGGCCAGTTCTTACAGGACATGCCTTGCGTTGGGAGTTGCCAGCTGCTGCTCAACAAACTCTGGGGCTGGATAAACTTCCCGCTCTTCTTCTTCCCCTGCCTCATCATGGTAGGGCTGTATGTCAAGATATTTATCGTGGCGACCAGGCAAGCCAAGCAGATAAACATGTGTCAGTCAGGAGCGACAAGGCGAGAAATGAAGGCAGCGAAAACACTGGGAATCGCTGTTGGCATCTACCTCTTATGCTGGTTGCCTTTTACCATAGACACAATGGTAGACAGCCTTCTTGATTTCATTACCCCACCTGTTGTGTTTGATGTTCTCATTTGGTTTGCTTACTTTAATTCAGCCTGCAACCCTTTGATTTATGTGTTTTCCTACCACTGGTTCAGGAAAGCTGTAAAGCTCGTTTTATCTCGTCAGATCTTCTGTACAAGAACATCTACTGTGGACTTGTACCAGGAGGAATAACCCAAAGGCAACAGAGGTGCTAACTTACTACATGGCTGCATACGGCCCAAAGATGGAGGGGTCAGGAGATCTGGGGCCTAGCACAAAAGGCTTGGGATTCAGATCTCCTGGACCATCCCATGGACCAATGCCCATGGCTGAAGTAATTTTGGTCACAACCACACCATACATTTAAACAACTCCTATGCTGCTGTAAACATTGTGGCTTCACCAAAAGGATTCTGCAAACTTTAGTTTGCAAAGGTTGTTGACCCCACAGAACTACAATTCCCAGAACCCTTAACAAACTACAGCCCCTAGGATTCTCCATGACTGCTAATTTGGTATAAGAGTGTTGTAAACGTATGGTGGCCATAGAGTGCGAAAAATGTGGAATTAAAAGAAACCCTGTAAGCAAAAGATATGGTGAGGAAAGGGATTCATTTATTGCTTTCTTAATACAGTATGTATGTGTGCATGTATTTATTACCTTAAGAGTAATTCATTTTAGTAATGGATTGAAGTGCTACCAAATGAAAAGAGAAAGTTATCCAAACATGGTAGCAGTTAAAAGTACAAAAGCCAAAATAGGACTGAAAGCTCAAATGGATTTAATCAGTACAGTAATCACCTTGAATTTTGGTTGATCATTCAGTAGGAGCCTACTTTCAAGGTATGTTTTATTCAGTTTGTTTGCTTTTTGAAATGATATTGGTGCATCATTGTAACAAAGGATGGTGAATAAAATACTAAACTGATTTCAATTGTAAAAGTTATCTTTCTTTTTAAGTCACCTCACACGTTTGTCAATATTTGTCAATATTTGTCAAGTTGTTGACAATAGTTGAGAAATATGCAAATGTATTTAATGGTAAATCGATCGATCAATCAAGATGATTAATGGACTAAAATTCCTTGCCAGGCTGAGAATATTTCTTGCAACAAGCACTTTCTATCCTCTCTTTCCCTCCCCCTCTCTCTTTTGGAGGGTTTTGCTCCAGCAGGATGCACCAGCAGTTTCTTCTGTGAATGATGACATCTGTGATTCTATCCACAAAGCCTCTCAATAATTATCACAACTGATTTCATAAAAATGATTATTTCCATTTTTATTTGATTGCTCTTCTGTTTGCATATATTGAGCAAATGTGACTCTCTTGGTGGAAATAGATTGTCCTCTGACCTTCTGACCTGAAGAAATATTTAAATAGCAGGAGCGTATTTTCAGCTTCAGCTATAATTATAGCAGCAGCCAAATCTGCCCACCTATCTCCTGGCAGCCCTGCTCACCTGGGCCTTTTCCTTGCCTTGACTGACCTTAGGGAGGGGAGAATGGAAACCAGCTGTGGACACTTTGAAACACGTGGCCCATAGACTTCTATAAGGGGTGCTGGGGTTGCACTCAACTTTTCAGTAGTACGTATCCGAGCACAATTCAAAGTGTCGGTGCTGCCCTTTAAAGCCCTAAAAGGCCTCGGCCCAGTATACCTGAAGGAGCATCTCCACCCCCATCGTTCAGCCCGGACACTGAGGTCCAGCACCGAGGGCCTTCTGGCGGTTCCCTCACTGCGAAAAGTGAGGGTACAGGGAACCAGGCAGAGGCCTTCTTGGTGGTGGCGCCCACCCTGTGGTACACCCTCCCATCAGATGTCAAGGAAATAAAGAACTATGTACACAACTTTTAGAAGACATCTGAAGGCAGCCCTGGTTAGGGAAGTTTTTAATGTTTGATGTTTTATCGTGTTTTTAATATTCTGTTGGGTGCCACCCAGAGTGACTGGGGAAACCCAGCCAGATGGGCGGGGTATTAATAATAATAATAATAATAATAATAGGTTTGAGGTTTGTTTGTTTGTTTATTTATCTATTAACTTTCCTCCCCACTCCCTTCTCTATCTTGGGTAGTTATTTCCTCTGCTTCTGCTCCCTCGTCTCTTTTTCTCCCCCACCTTCCCTGTTCTGCATGCTGCTTGTTTTTGAGGGCATGGAGGTTATCGTAGGTGGTCCATGTGCGGCTGGTTAGGATTTTTAAGTGATCGGTTAGGATTTTTAAAATGTTATATCTAGTGCTATTTTTCTTTTAAAAAATGTTTAGGGATACTCTCATTTTGACTCAAGAAAATCACCATTTTATACCGTAGTTCAAATCGGGGGAAATAGATACAGCAAATGGACGAAAGTACAAACCTCCAAACATTCCACACACTGACGATTCACCGTGCTAGAGAAGAAACTATTTTTTAAAAAACAAAAATTTAGTTTCTTCTCCCGTTAGATTCACAAAATGTTTAGGGGTATGCGTACCCCTACATTCCCCCAGAAAATAGCACTGGTTATATATTCCCAACAGGTTAAAATGTTAGCAGATTTAAGAGTAAATTCAGCAGTATAAGTTATGTTGAGATTAAGTGAGATAGAGGGGATATGAATTGACTAGAATATGCAGTAGTAATGGAGTTTCGGAGGAAACCATGGAAGGCGGGAAGGGAAGTCGAGGTTTAATGCAATGTTACTTTTAATGTGGAGAAATTGTAGTGATGAAAACTATAAATAAAATTTACTTTACTTTAAAGAAAAAAAAGAATACATCTTTCCATGTTAGTTTATAACCTCTGATTTTAAACTTCTTTATGCATTTTTATTATATATATTTTAATTTTATAGTGGTGTATAAATATTTAAAGGTAAAGGGTCCCCTGACCATCAGGTCCAGTCGTGTCCGACTCTGGGATTGCAGTGCTCATCTCGCTCTATAGGCCGAGGGAGCCAGCGTTTGTCCGCAGACAGCTTCCGGGTCATGTGGCCAGCATGACAAAGCTGCTTCTGGTGAACCAGAGCAGCGCACGGAAACACCGTTTAACTTCCTATCAGAGTGATCCCTATTTATCTACTTGCACTTTGACATGCTTTCGAACTGCTAGGTGGGCAGGAGCTGGGACCGAGCAACGGGAGCTCACCCCGTTGCAGGGATTCGAACCGCCGACCTTCTGATCAGCAAGCCCTAGACTCTGTGGTTTAACCCACAGCGCCACCTGGGTCCCTGTATATTTATAAATAAATAAATATGCTTGTCTCTTGGGAGCCCTCAGCCAGGGCCCTCAGCAACCCAACGACGTGCCATTTTGTGTGGTTTCATTATTGGTCCAGCTACTAGACTGTGTCCTTGAACTGTGGTTCCTCTTCCTTGCGAAGCTGAAGAGGGGTGTGTGTGTGTGTGTGTGTGTGTGTGTGTGTGTGTGTGTGTGCGTGCATATAGAAATCTCTGATCTTTGTGTGGCTGGAGTGTAGCCTACTGCACAAAAGTAAAAGTCCCATCTGTTGCTTCACCCCTATGCAACTCACTTTGCAAATGTTTAACCTACCAGTAAAAGAATAAACCCACAAACTAAAAGACAGAATATGTGCACTGAAGTTGCAAACAAATAGAATATGTGACCAGATGCTTATATACCTAGGTATGAAAGGAGCCTTATACTATGCTTGGATCCATGATATTTGGCTCCCACATGTGGCTGATTCAGAAGTTGCACATAATATGTGCTTTTATACCACCTGCAATGTGGTAACTCTATTGCTATCTAGGAGCTGCTGCAGTTCCCAATTACAGTACTTTACATGCCAACTGCCCCTGTATAGACTCACTTAGATCACCTGGGGAAATTCTACTCATGGTATTGCAACCTACAGAATATCATACAGTGGTGACCTAAAAGCAGGCATTTCCTGCTAATGCCCCTGTGCTATGAAATGCACTTTCATCTGCCATATGTGAAGCAGAAACCATCAGTTACTTCAGATGTCTTGTAAAGAGATTTTTTCCCCCAGGCTTTCCTTGACCCATAAAATTGGGCCCTGTTTTTGAGCCATTTGAATCCCCTGAATTCTTGTCTTTATTTGTTTTATATGCTTTTATACTACTGTTTTACTGGTAGAACACTGGTTAGAGATGTTAAAATATGAAGCACAGTTTTTATTATTTTTATTACTTACTGTAGTTAGCATTTTATGGGCAATTGGTTTGAAAATTGAAGGCAGAAGAGAAACCTACCAAGTTGCAGAAAAATAGGTCCAGAGGGTTTTGTGGTAGGTCACTTTAAAGTTGATTTTGGAGTGAGAAAAACACTGAGCTCCTCCAGATTGGTGTTTTGTTTTTTGCAGGTGTATTCTGAAACGTGTTCTTAATACAATAATAGTATATCATTTGTGGTATAAAAGAAATACTGCTTTAAGCAGGAAGTTATGGAATTTGCACTGATTGGAAATGAATCAGTGTGACTGCCCTAAAGCGTCTGCAGGTGCAAACAGTATTGAAAGTAGGATTGCGTATGACTGTCCCAATAGCGTCATGAGCAGAAATAATCACTAAAAGGGACATCTGGCGGGATCCTAAAAAGAATTTGCTTTCTGGGTAAAACTCATTTCCTCTCGTTACAAGCTAGACTTGTGAGTTGTGAAGGATCTTCTCCACCCTGGCATCTTCCTTAGAGGCATTTAGTTTTGCTCTTGCAAAGCTAGTCTCCATTGGGGATTGGAGAGCACTGCTTAAAACTTCTTGATTATTACAAGCTAGACCTATCAGTCAAATTGGACCACTTCCTCTGTACCTGATCTCCGCCTTCCCCCATCATTGTATTATGGCATTACGGTAAACTCAGGTATTGTGATATCTGGATTCCCAAGGTGCCACAAAGTGCTTCAGAGGTCCCTGCTTTTTCATGCCCATCTAGCAGAGGCTCTGTTTCGCCTCAGATAGGCCCTGAGGCCATACCCTCCAACATGTTGAGTCCCAAAAATGGGACACACATTTTCCCATCCGTGCTCTCGCATGAATCATGTGGCCTATGCAAGATCACAGAGCCCAAAAGAAGCAATTTTGGGGTGGCCATGCTCTCACAGTGCCCAAAAATGTGTGTTTGGGGGCACTGCACAAGATCATGCCCCCCCAAAGGTGCTTTCTGAGGGGCGAGATCTTGACTGGAAATTGCGAGAGATCATGGCACCCAAAATGCTCTCACAGGAAAAATTGGGATGTCTCAATTTTTTCCCAGGACACTTGTGTGGTATGTGAGGCATCACACTTTGGCTTGGGATGTGCCTAAATCTGACACACATCCCTGTTACGTGGCTGGTGGCAGAAGGCAGTGAGGCTTTCGGTATTCAGCAAGAGAGTATGGCAATGCTGGACATTCCTCCCGAAAACCAATACTTCTTCCAAGCCTTATTGTCAATTCCAGGGCATGGTCTGAGTTCTCATGATGCAACTTGCTGAAGACTAGCTAAGACTAGGTCTGATCATGGTTTGGATGGGGGAACACCAAGAACCCCCATTTATACTGTGAGCTCTATGATAAATTTAGTGACTAAATGAAATGCCAGGATCCTTGCTAGACTCTCTTGCTTCAACCGGTCACCCCCCTATTTCAAAATAATGGGTACATCCTTGTTTCTCAGGCTTTCCTTATGCTTAGTAGGAAATGTTATTAAAATCGCCCTTCTAAACAAACTACTGAAATATGGATTACTTATGACTGTGGAATTGACTAGAACGGCACAGTATTCATCTTGTCACTGAAATAATATAAAGCAAGTAGAAATAAGAATTGGTAGAAATAAGAATTGCTCCTCAGCAAATTGGTGAGAAATGTTATTAATATGCTGATTGGTATAGATGTATGATTATATGGTTGTAACCTGCCATTGTGGTGAACAGTGAGCAGAAAACAATAATAAACATATTATATATATATATATATATATATATATATATATATATATATATATATATAAACAATTTATGTTAACCCCAATTTGCGCCATAATAAGGTGTTTCAAAGGTACACTATACACCTGCCTACATCTCCCATCTCTACTTCCATTCTTCTTATGGTTCAGTGCAGAAGCAATGGCAAAGCTGCTCTCAGAAGTCTGTTGTGATGCTGTAGCTTGCATCACCACATGTGGTGGTCAAGCAAACTGCTGCATGACAATACCCTTACCTTCTTATTATATGTATTACTTGGCACTGCCATCACCAGTGTGCACCATCAGTGCACATGCTGCTATTTGTTGAATATTTATTATAGTATATATTCGGCTCCACAGTGTATGCATGGCCCTTCACAGAGTACCAGAGGGCAGGCCCCTGCCCCAGGGAGCTTACAATACAAAATTCCACACAGAAAACTGCATACAGAAAATCAAATGTAGAATATCAGTTGTACACTAAAAATAATACAGTTAAAGTGGCAGTTTAACCATACAAGATGAGCAGTGGACAATAATTAAAAAATTAATTCTGAAAAGCTTAGGTTATTTTATTTTATTTTTTATTGTGTGAGTGCATCTGAAAGAATGGTGTGTCAAGAGCATTCTTCTTTTCTAATGGTAAAGAGTTCAAATTAAAGGGGCTACAGCAGCACAAGACGTCAAGGTGTATACAGTAGTAGAAACTCTGGGCACGCCCCCCCCCCCGGTCTTTCTGCCAGGGAATTTAGTGACAGTTGCTGTTTCACATGCTTAGATGCAGGCTGACGCAAAAGGAAACAAGAAGACAGATCAATTTACTTATTTAAAAGCATTTATAAACTTATATTTTTTTAAAAAAAATCTCTGTGCTGTGTGCAATACAGAAAAACACACAGCCCGAAACGGATCAGACAGCAGTATAAAAACACGTAAAAGCAAATAAAACAAAACCCCAGGGGATTTGAGCACATCAAACAGAGTCCAATCTTACGGGACCAAGGCAAAAAGAGAAGTCTTTTCCAAGACGTAAATTACAAGAAGACCTTCCACCAGCATCTCCATATATTTGTTGGGTGTTAATTCTTTTAAAACAAACAAACAAACAAAAACCCCTAGATCTTCTACTCTGAAAACTCAGGCTGCACATTTCATCAAGACGGGGAGGAAGGGGGCGGAGCCTGTGGGCCTCGCCCCGCCCCTTCCCGGGAGCCGCTCCGTCTGCTGCAGCAACGGGGCGGGGCTGCCTCCCGCGGGTCAGCTGAGCGAGCAGGGCGACCAAGTCCGGGAGCAGGGCAAGGCAGGCTGCCCTCTTCGCCCCGCGGGGACGCGCCGACAGGCCACACAAGCTGCGGGTAAGGCGCGCCGGGAGTCCCCGGGCTGGGGGCGCGCGCGTCGAAGGGCGTCTCTTTCTCGCTCGTTCGCTGCAGCCGCTCGGCGTGCGTGGCGGGGCTCAGGTGGGCGCTGCCCTGTCGCAGAGCAGCCGCCCTCCCCCTACAACTCGGACAAGGGGCGCCCCGTCGGGCGGGCAGGTGGCTTCCGCGTGGAGCGAGCGAGCGGAGGGCAGCCTGGCTGGCAGTTCCGCATTCCTATAGCCCCTCGCCTTCCCCGCCCCGCGGCTCACCCTTCCCTGCCTCGGAGGACGGCTCTCTCCGCATGACGGCCTTCCTTCTCCCGGCCGCCTGCCTGCCTGCCTGCCTCCGCGGCTTCTCGGGAGTCTCCGCCGCCAACCCGGTCGAGCGAGCCGCTCGCCTTGTTTTTCCGGAACTGATTTCCCCTGCTTTCGGGAAGTCATTATGTGGGCGGGGGAAGAATAAGGGCTCCCTCCCCCTCTCTGAGATACGTGTGTGTGTGATACACGCGTGTGCGTGTGAATGAGCTCGCTCTGCGTGTGCGCGCGCTGATGGGGATGAGAAACCAACGCTCTTTTCTGGCTCCCTGGAGCTCCTCCTCCTCCTTCCTCCTGTGGCTGGAGGAGCCCATCATGTGATAGCGATAAGGAATCACAGGGTTTCTTTCAATGGGGGCTTTCGGAGAGATAGTAGTAGGCGCGCGCCGATGTGTGGATGGGCACCCGAGGCCGCGTAATGCGTGGCAGCTCCTGCAGCGACACATTTCTTGGCGGAGACCTCCTAAGGAAACCACATAGGCTTTAAACAGCAGCTCTTAATGCTTCTCTATCTGGACTGGCAGCAATCTCTTGCGATTTGGAGGAATATAGTTATACACACAAAACATTTAACGCCCATGGTTTCCCTTAATTAATCCTTTGGATCTGTAGTTTACCTCTATGGAGCTACAATTCCCAGCACCCTTAAACGGCAGTTCCCATGATTCTTTGGAAGAAGAAGGTGTGTGTGCTTTAAATATATGTTGTGTACTCTGCTGTCCAGGCAGTTGCTCCTGCTTCTTTCTAGCTTCCTATCTCTGCCTTCTGCCTTACCCCTCGCCAGTGGGCAGCAGCCACTGCTGCATGTCACTGGAAGATGCAGTACTGGGTGGAGGGATGAAAGGGCTGAAGGGCTAAATGAAAATACCACCCTTGTGGTTAACCATGCCTATTGAATGCAATACCAGCTGTGCACACACACCCCCACTGTAGGAGACAAGTGGCAGAGGGTGGGGAGGATTTTAGTGAGGAAAGGATAGATGGGAGAAAGTTAACCAGTCCCTTCTCCTCTTGTTCCTCTGTTCAAACTTGCAGCATCCTGAAGCTGCTTTTGTTTTACGCTGGAGAAAATACGCTGGGGTGGATTCTTTCCTCAGGAGGCTTCCTCATTTTATGAAGATGTGGTGAGAAGTTTTTTGAAGCTGTGGCGTGAGTTCTTGCAGCTTTTGAATGCTTGCAGGAATGTGGGGTAGTGACAAGTTGCTTGAAAAACTGGTATGCATCTCTGCCACTGTCGATGCAGTCTCCCTTCCTAATAAATACAGTGGTGCCTCGCTAGACAAAACTAATTCGTTCCACGGGTCTTTTCTTATAGCGAAAAATTTGTCTAGCGAATCCCATAGGAATGCACTGAATTTTTTTCGAATTTTTTTTTTGCCCATAGGAACGCATTACAGTGGTGCCTCGCTAGACAAATTTAATTCGTTCCACGGGTCTTTTCTTATAACGAAAAAATTCGTCTAGCGAATCCCATAGAAATGCATTGAATTTTTATTTATTTATTTTTTGCCCATAGGAATGCATTAATTGAATTTCAATGCATTCCTATGGGAAACCGCGATTTGCTAGAGGAATTTTTCATAAATCGAATTCGTCTAGCGAGGCAACCTCCGCTCGAAAAATCCTTTCGTTAAGTGGAAATTTCGTTAAGCAGGGCATTCGTTAAGCGAGGCACCACTGTAATTGAATTTCAATGCATTCCTATGGGAAACTGCGATTCGCTAGACAAATTTTTCGTAAAACGCATTCGTCTAGCGAGGCAAGCTCCGCTCGAAAAATCCTTTCGTTAAGTGGAAATTTCGTTAAGCAGGGCATTCGTTAAGCGAGGCACCACTGTACGGTGATTTTTAAATTTCTTATGGATTGAAACTAAATCTCATTTGGGAACTATGAAGCCAAATATTGGAAGATCCAGGGCAGATAAAAGAAAGGAAGTAGGAAGATAGGGGTGGGGGGGGCGGGCTACCCCGAGCGGTGAGCTCCAAGAGGTGCCACTGCGGGCACCCGCCCCACCCCCAAAACATGCACCCCGCCCCAGAACGTGTGCCACGCCCCTCCAGGACGTGCACCATGCCCCCGGAACGCATGTCATGGCCCTCCGGGAGGCGCGTCCCACCCCCGGAACGGGCGCCAGCCCTGCCCCCGGCCCCGGTGCTGGAGCATGAAGCTCCGCCACTGAAAGAAAATATTCATTCAGTACATTGTTAAACTATGGAACTCTTTCCTGTCAGTAGTCAGTGATGGCCACCAACATAGATGGCTTTAAAAGAGGATTGGATAAATTCACGGGGGAGAGGGCTATCAATGGCCATTAGCCATGATGGCTGCGTTCTGCCTCCACAGTTTGTGGCAGCGATGTTTCTGAATACCAGTTAGTTGGAAACCACAGGGAAGGGAGAGTGTCATTTGGCTTGAATTCTGCTTGCGGGTTTCCCAGAGACCTCTTGCTAGCCACTGTGAGAGCATGATGCTGGACTAGATGGGCCCTTGGCCTGATCCAGCAGGCTCTTCTTGTGTTCTTAACTACTTAGCAAGTAACCTCACAGAATCAGCTGGAAGGGACATGGAGGACCACCGAGTCCAACCCCCTGCAATGCAGGAATATTTCACCCAACGTGGGGGGTCGACCCAAAACCCTGAGATTAAGTCTCATGCTCTACCGACTGAGCTATCCTTGCTATGTCAAGAATGTAAAACAAATGAGGTATTGCTGACCGTGAGTCTATATCTTCAGTAGGGTCTGAAAAAATTAATGTTATAATTCAGTTAAGGACACTTCTTTTTCTTAAAGAAGGATAAAAGTTGCCTCTGTAACTCTCTTACATCTTCCAGGGTATCTTGTTGAATGATCTTAAAACTTGGATCGCATACATCCATAAAATATCCTAGGATCTGTCCAGTACGATGCATTGTTCTAAAATAAAACTGGGCTTGTTGTACTTTTGGATTGAACTGATGGTGTGAACATCTCTGAGAAAGCTTTTTAGGTGGCTGAGTTTACCAATCTATTACCGGTACTTTTCTTAGACTGCAGTTATATGAAAGAAAGATCCTAAATCTAGTACTGCAACTATTTAATTGCTTTTAAATTCTCTGGCTCCTTGGAAGTCATCTTTGAAAGTCCTATCAATTATGCTTTGAGTCCAGTGCAGTGTGTATCTTACAATTGATGGTACCTTACGGGTGCAGAGAATCCTGGGATGTTGTGCTCTGACCATGAGATTCCCAGTAAGAGAGGCATTAACCACTATGAGCTGGTAGAGCATGGGTCGGCATGCCCTCTGATTCTGGCCCGCGGACGGTCCTGGAATCGCCGCTTTGATTGGCATGATCGTTCAGTCTGCACCATTATTATTTTTTGCAATTTTTGGCGTCATTCCCCCCCTCACACACACCGCAGCGGCCCCTCCTCCCTCCCTCCTCCTGGCTTCTCCCTGCCCTGTGAAGGAAGGGAGCTGGGCTTTGATTGGTGCCAGCAGCCAGCCAATCCGAAGCCTCATTGCCCGGGCGCTGGCCTCTCCATCCATGACCGCGCTGTGATGGCAGCGACTTTGGCTGGAGCTTGGCGTACGTGCTGGCCCCATGCCTGTCATCCAGGAAAGCTGGCCCAGAAGGGAGAGGCGCTGCCACCACCACCGGCTCCCAACGCAGGCAGAGTGGCGGAGGAGGTAGGAAAGCAGGGGGAGGGGAGGGGCTGGAGGAGAGAGAGAGAAGCCCCCCTCCACTGTGTGTGTGCATGCATGCACACGAGCGCAGTCCGGCCCACCACAAGGTCTGAGGGGTGGTGAACCGGCACCCTCCTAAAAAAGTTTGCTGTCCCCTGTTGTAGAGGAATAACTGTCCCTACCCTCTATTCTGAGGATGCTCCACCCTAGGGTTGCTAATCGCTACTACTTTTGCAAAACAATCTCAAAAGTTGGCCAGCAGAGACTCTTAAATCTCCCATGCCTGCGTAGATCTACTCCAGCAAGTTTCTTTCCACAGGATAGTTAGGTGCACCACCCAGTTGTGCTAGAAACCATAAATCTCAGTGCAAGACTGTGGGACACTTCAGGCACTTTAAAGTCAAATTGAAGAGGAAGTACCACCAGCTGTGTGTGAGAGGTGATGTTGCAGTAAAAGGAACCGAAAGAGGAGTTAAAAATAGAATTGAGCTCTACCTCTTGAAAGTTGTCCCATGGGAAACCATTGGTATTGCCCTGAACATGGTCCAAAGCCTGGACTCCTGCTGGACTGGGCTGCCTTTCCACAGAGATGGATTTAGGGCAGTGCAACCGGTTCTGCTACACTGGACACCAAGCCTAGGGGGTGCCACAGGGCATTGCAACTATGATGCAGTGAATTGAGAAGAATGAAAGGCACTGAATTTTGGTCTCACACAGCGTGTCGCTGAAATTTGAAAGACCACAGCCCACTTCTGCTCTCTGTACCTGGCTTGATGATTCCAGACTATTCATGTTTGTCTCCCGATCTTCTTGGAATTCTTCCCAAGCTTGCTCTTCATTATCGTTACATATTTGTACCTGCTTTTCAGGAAAGTGGTTTACGAATTACTGGTGGAGACCATTTTAGGCATGTCCAGTGGATGCATGATTGCCGATGTGTGGATCCTTTTGGATCCAGAAGAAGGTGAAATGGGGGCAGGGTGTAACGGGGCAGGGTGGGGCACGCACAAGGAGGGGGAATGGAACCCCTGCTCAAAACGGTTGTGGCCTATCCAAGGTGGCTGACAGACGTGTTCTCAGTAAGTTGTTTATGATCTCAGCCAGGGTGGGTTTTCATTTTTAGATCTACCCTAGAGCAGATGATCACACTTCCATGCCCTATAATTCAGTGGCCCCTTCACAAATTACAAGCAGTATGGAGAGGTACTGAAGCTATCCTGCTTGCCTCAGGATCATGTTATACATTGCTCTCATGTTTCAGCACCGATTGAGCACTGAAGCTTATGTGCACAAACCTCCACAGGAGCTTGAACCCTGCACTCTCAGCTCTTGCAGAAGCCAAGGCCCATAGATGTCTACAAATATAGACTTTTTCCTCAGTGCATGGGAGAGCACATACCTTTCATGCAAAACATCCCAAATTAAGTCCCTAGCATCTCCACATAAAATCCTAGATTGAAACCCTGGAAGACCCTCAGTGTAGACTGAGTTAGATGGACCAACAGTTTGATTCTTTGTGAGGCAGATCCCTGTGTCTCTACAGAAATAGCACCATTTCTGACCTACTACAGTCGTACCTTGGTTTGCGAATGCTTTCCGAGCCAAACATTTCGGCTCCTGAATGCCAGAAACCTGGAAGTGAGTGTTCTGGTTTGCAAAAGTTCTTTGGAACCCCCCAAGCATCCAGTGCGGCTTCTGCGGCTTCCAATTGGCTGCAGGAGCTTCCTGCAGCCAATCGGAAGCTGTGCCTTGGTTTTCAAATGTTTTGGAAGTCGAACAGACTTCTGGAATGGATTCCGTTCGACTTCTGAGGTACCATTGTACTTCCATGTGTTTTAAAGAAATTTGTGAATTTACAGCTAACAGGGAGTACATGTCTTTTGTGCCTGTGTATCAGTACCAGAATGCAACACGGCAATCTTTGGATGACCATGTGGCCACTTTGCCACTCCAGTCCTCCTCCTGCTGCACCGCCCTGAGCTAAGCAGTAGTTTGGCTTCGTGTGTTGTTCAAATCCTGGACAGTTCATGGTTTGTCTGTAGGAGACAAACCATAAGTTCAGGTTCAGACATCGCACTAAGACAAACCATGGTTTAGCACATACCATCGGGAGGACCAGTTCAGGAGTGCAGCATCCATTATCTTCTCTGTGAAAACCTTCACTTGTGCACCTTCATGCTAAGCCATGGTTTGGCTTACCATTATGTGCAAACTGGTTCTGTGCATGAGAAGCTGGTTTTGGCAGTTGGCTGTGTCCTTATCGTGGGGCTGTTTATGCAACGTAGCAAAGAGTAGTTTCGAAGTAACTGTCTTTTATACACTTTCATACAATGTAGCAAAAAGCTATTTCAAAATTACAATCTATGTTAAAACACTGGGATACAGTGGTACCTCGGTTTACAAACACAATTGGTTCCGGAAGTCTGTACTTAACCTGAAGCGAACTTTCCCATTGAAAGTAATGGAAAGTGGATTAATCCATTCCAGACGGTCCGTGGAGTACTTACCCTGAAGCATACTTAACCTGAAGCGAACTTCCCCATTGAAAGTAATGGAAAGTGGATTAATCCGTTCCAGATGGGTCCGCGGAGTACTTAAACTGAAAATACTCAAACCGAGGCGTACTTAAACCGAGGTATGACTGTATCTTTATGTTGAGAGAACATTAACCGGTAAATGTTGGTCAGGACTCAGGAGGCTTTGCGAGAATTCCGAGTGTAACAATGGGAAAACGTGAGCAGAGGAAGTTCAGTCTTATTGTTATTATGAGCATTTATTTGTATGCTGCCTATGCTCTCATGGCACAGAATCATAGAATTGTGAAAAAGTTACATAATTCACTAAGATACAAAATATAACAAGTAGTTAAACAACAAGTTACTAAAAACATCTCATAAAATGTACTGTGAAATTAAATCCCCTTATAATATGTTATAAGATCTAGCAATAAAATACATAAGCATAATTCCAATAACAACAAAAAAAATAGCTCACCTCCCAAATGAATGTGGTGCTGTTCCTCCAAGGGACTTGGAAAACCATCCAAATGATTCTATGAACATGGTCTACAATCCAAACAGCTTGCACTGTCATCTGCTTAGCTTCACGTAAGTTTTAGCCCTACAACACCTGGAGGGCCATAATTCCCCATCCCTGACCCGTGCCTTCAGAATATTCTCTCTCAAGCTGTTCCTGCATGTGTGCATCTCTGCACAGCTCCTATTACAAGATGGAGGTGCTAGTGTAGTGAAATAGATGGTCCATGGGGTTCCTCTTGTGGCTTACGCTGGCTCTTTCTGTAATGTCTGAGGCTGCTCATAAAAGGAAAGGCATTGTCACCTTCACTGTTGTGCTTTAGCAAAAAGTAATCCATTGCTCTTCAGGGCTTTGAAGGTAGCATTTTGGACAGCCTCACTCCTCACAAAGCCCATGGTCCTAGAGACAGGGCTTTTTTCGAGGAAAAAAAGGTGCCAGAACTTGTTAAGCTTTTGAAGGGAACATCTCCCCTGAAAAAGCGTCTATTCCTACGCCGCTGCCCATAGCCTCTGTAATGCCATGCTGCCATGCCGTCATGGTAAAATGCTAAAGAGGTGTCAGAATGCACAAAAGAGGTTCTAGAACTCACCAAAGAGGTGCCAGAACTCAGTTCCAGTAAGTTCTGGCTGAAAAAAGCCCTGCCTAGAGATATGTACATGGGGGGAAAGAACTATACTGCCATGTGGCAAGTGATTTGGGGATGGGGAATCTGGCTTATGGGTGTCTATTGAAATCACATTTCAACCCAGGAGTGTGAGAAGATGCCCAAATCACCAATTCGCCTCATTATTCCTCCTCCACGCAGAGCCGATTCACAGCCCCTATTTTTATTCTCTTTTTCTTCATGGAGTTTAAAGGACAGAATATGCTTCCTCCCACTTTTATTATTTTCACAACAATCCTGTGAGAGCTGTGAAATTGAAGGATGGTTACTGCCCATAATGATCCAGCAAACTTCATGGCCAAATTGAGGTTTCAATCATTCTCCCCAGCTGAAGTTGATAATTTTACCCACTCATAGGGATTAACACAATAGTCTATAGCAGGGGGGTGGCCAACTCCCAAGAGACTGCGATCTACTCACAGAGTTAAAAACTGGCAATGATCTACCCCCTTTTGGGGGGGGTTCAGGTCAAAGTTGGGCTTTTTTTAGGAAGAAGGAAGGCCCATGGGGTTGGGTCAAAGTTGTTGAGTTTTTTCAGGGAGGAGGTAAAATGTTGAGCTTTTTGTAGGGGAGCCACAGTTGTTCAGCTTCTTTGGGAGGAGCCAATGATCTACCAGTGATCTACCGCAGGCATCTAGTGATCTACCGGTAGATCACGATCTACCTGTTGGACATGCCTGGAGAGTGTCTGTCTTGATTCATATAAGCTGCAAGCAAGTTTGTCTGTATGTAGAAACTGGCATTCTCTGTGTTGACATCCTTCCAAAGTTGCCTCTTTTCTTCTCTACTTCCTCTTATGTATCAGCATTATTAGCCTAGTAATAAACAGAGTTAGCCAGATGTCTTAATTGCACTATAAACCTCTTCTTTACTGCACTTTCAGATTTCCTTCCTAGCCTTTCAAAATCTAACTTGCTCTGCAGATCATTCAAACAAAATAGGAGGTACCATAGGAAGGGCGATTAAAAAGGGTGATTAAAGTTTAATTTGAACATTTGAGGTTTTTATGACGCATTTCCTTATCCTGTGTAACTTCTTTTTTAAAAATTCTCTTTATATTTTCAGGTGGCATTATTGGTGAATCTTTTGTTTATGACCTAGTGTGCATCGTCCCAATCAGCTATGGCGTACAATGCAGGCATTGCTGGTGACCCTAACCAGTTAGCACAACGTATCACTTCAAATATCCAGAAAATCACACAATGCAGTAAGTTCCTTCAAGCTATTCCTATTCGCAAATGTTCCTGTCCCTATATGTTTTATTTTTGTCATGACAGGTTTAGGAGCTTTGGGTGAAATCCATTGTTTTCCAAGCAGACTTCTGTTTCTCTCTCTCCTCCTTCGAGCCTCTGCCCAGAGGACCACCCAATATTTCAGACTAGATTTTGGGTGGAGGGGTGGCAGAGTGGAGGAGACAGAGAAAGTCTCTTAGTACAAGCAGTCATCTGTTCCACTGGTAGATAGGCACAGTATACAGTATTGCCCTTTATTGACAAGATCCTTAACATCTCAAAGGTTTGGGCAAATATTAGTTTTATGTCAGTTTTAAAAATTCTGGACTGTTAGCAAAACCTTCAGCAGTTCTGCAACTATACTTCAGTATCTGGTTTCTGGTCAGGTTTCAGGACCTAGTCATGAATTACACACCTTAACTATCTTATCTGAAGTCTGTTGTACATATTTCTGGGCGGTGAAGGATTGAATTCAGAATGGCCCAGTACTAGGAAAAGGCAGCACAAAATTGCATGGTGTGGAAAGGTGTGTCTAAAAATAATGTACCTGAATGGTCTTCAAAAATCCTCTGCTGATATTGCCTGCTATGAGAGTACTTTGGTCATAAGGCTATGTTTTGTAGAAAAACGGTTATTGTTGGCTTGCATAAATATGTTGGTAAGATTCCCCCCTCTCCCAAGAGAGCCATATTAAACTGTCGTAGAAACGAAGAAATTGGAAGAGAGTACTGTGGCACCGTAAAATACATCTTATTGTCACATAGATTTTCATGGACTCAAGTCCGCCGGGCCAGATGAATGTGGAGGGAAATTCATCACTTTGAGAATGGTGCTAGAGATCATGAGTGACGCACCATTTGCATGTTCATATTATACTTCTATTGTTGTTGTTGTTGTTGTTATTATTATTAATTTGCTAAACAAGTTTAGCTTTGGGATGATCTTATCACTGCATACCAACAGGTTATTCTTCAGCTGTGAGCAGGTGGCTTGAATCCTCATTAAATACCATACTGTAATTATTGTTGTGACCATGTTAAATGTATGTGCAGCAAGCTCCAATGTAGCATGATGAAGAGGGCACTTTCTGGTCGCCATGCCCTTGCTTCTCCTTTAAATGATTAGGAACTGTACCTGCTGACTTACCTCTTCCTTCCTTCCTCCTCCCTTACTTTCATCAGGCATCCTTTGTACTGGGCCACTTATATTTACTCATCTGTAAAAGATTTATAACGTCATAATCCTTGTGTGTCACAACACACCGCCTTCTGTGGAACTGTGTGTCGAGCCACACCTTCAGAAACAGTAACTGTTGAAAGCCCTTCTATATGCGTTCAGATGCTCTTCCATCTGAAAATCCTTTCGATAGAAAGCTATCATGCTGGGGAAAATGGTAGGCCTGGGGCTTTCTCCCTCACGTGTTAATTTTGGCTAGGCAGAGTGTTATTGATGTGGGAAGCATTCAGTCTTCTCCACTAAGTCATGGTAAGAAATCTACCAGTAATTCCAAAGAACAGTGTCAGACTGTTTCTGAATGTGTGGATTGCCTGCTTCCCTTTCTTATATACCTTTTCCTCAGGGGTGGGGAACCATTATATTTGTCAAGGACTTACTGTACTTATTTATTTATTTATTTGATGATTGATTTATATATCGCCCTTCATCGTAAGATCTCAGGGCAGTTCACAGAATAAAATGCTGGATAAAAACATGAATGTAAGGAAAACAAAACAGCAAAACAATACTACTGCTACTTCTAATAATAATAATAATAATAATAATAATAATAATAATAATAATAATATATTACTTATATCCCGCCCCTCTGGCTGGGTTTCCCCAACCACTCTGGGCAGCTTCCAACAGAATATTAAAAATACAATAAAACATTAGTCATTAAAAACTTCCCTGAACAGGGCTGCCTTCAGATGTCTTCTAAAAGTCAGATAGTTGTTTATTTCCTTGACATCTGATGGGAGGGCGTTCCACAGGGTGGGCGCCACTACCGAGAAGGCCCTCTGCCCTCGTCACAGACACATTTAAAAGGCTGTTGAATATTAATCAGCCCAAGGCCCAGTTGAAGAGCTACATTTTTGCCTCTTCTGTAATGAAGACGCCAGACGAGTCTCACAGGGCAAGAGCATTCCACAAACAAAGAGGAGCCACTACAAAGAACGTCCATTTTCGTGTTGCCACCCTCAGGATCTCACATGGAGGAGGCACATGAAGAAAGGCCTCAGACGATGAACACAGAGTTCAGGACAGTTTATATGTGGAGAGGCTACATTCTCTTGGGGGTAATGTGCTACTGGGGGGGGTTGTATTCAGGGCCGGCCCTACGGCCAGGCTGGGTGGCGCAGGCCGCCGGGCCGGCAGGGGACGCCATGCTGCTGTGCCCGCCCACCAGCCGTGCGGAGAAACAGGGCGGGGGGCGCCGGTGGGATCGTCACACCACGGCGGCAGGGCGCCCGATATGCTTAAGATGGCCCTGGTTGTATTATGCCACCATAATACCCGCTTTTCTCTTCCTGGCTCTCATTCTGCCACGCCACCTTCTCAGTGCTGCTGGGGAAGAGACATGAAGATATCTTGAGGGCAATGGGTTTCCCACTCACGCAGGGTGGATTTGATTTAAATCAAACTGATTTAAATCACTATTTAAATCACTAGTCAGTAAGGCTTGATTTAAATCACAGTTTTCTACATAAAGACTAATTCTTGCTGGTATAACTTTAATATGCAAGTAGATTAAGATTTTTAGAATAACAACTTTTCATATTAGTTTTTTATCCCCAGTTTAATAGGTTAATCATTCATATTTGGACAACTTTACTGTTGTACTTAGGAAGGAGAAAAATAATCATTACCTTAATAATAACAACAATTTAAATAGATTTATTCAACTGAAACAATAACATTACAGCATATGTTATTTGCTTAAACAAACATCCATGTTTGTTAACTAATTTGGCTAAACAAAAACAAAATATATATATTTTAAGAAACTTAGACTTGTCAGCCCAGCCTACACATGAAAAACTTAAATGCTGTCCACTCCAAACAATCAGAAAAATATAGTTTCTATTCTATTCACTGAACTTCTTGAAACTTAGCACTGAAGGGGTTGTTTCTGTATTCATAGGTTTGTAGAACAATAGGATTAAGGTCTTTTTCTCAACTCTGTTCATGTTATAACATTTTTGCTGTGAAGAAGAGGCATGTGATCTCTGTTGAGTCAAATTCAGTTCTGAGAACTGCAAATGTAAACCAAGCATCTGTGATAATATCTTGCAGGCAGAGAAACTGCCCAATAATCTTACAAAAACCTCTGGAAGAGCATGACATTGTGAATGGATTAATGGAATTTATTTACCCAAAAAATTAAACATATACAACATTATTCTACATAACTAAAAAACTAATCTTTATTTCATGATGGAATAACCTTTGGATGGTAACATATATTCCTCAAAAAGCATTTTATTTAAAAAAATCCGATTAAAATTTTAAAAAAAAATCCGATTTTTTTATTTTTAATTTTTAAAAATCATTGATTTTTATCCACCCTGCACTCACGCTTTGCTTAAATGACTGGTGGCTGCTGCTGCATTTGTTTCCCCTCTGGCACACACAAGCTTCTTCTACCAGTTTGACTCATCTTGCTTTATGTGGCAATGCCCAGCCCCTTGGGAGGTCCCCCACTTCTGTGTGATGAAATTCTGAAAGGGAAGGGAAGCCACATGGGCAAGAAAGAATCCTGTGCACTTATGGTTGGGCTGGCAGGGCAGATGCTCTAGAACTGGTAAAGATGAAAAAGAGGACTGAGCGCTAAAAGAGCTTGGGGTGGGAGCATGATGCTGTTTGGAGCTGCTTCAGAACGTTGGCAATTGATGAAATGTGCATATTACTTCATTAATAAGAACTGAAACAGCCAGTTAGATGGTGCCCCAAGTTTTAAACACTGAGATGCTTAATACTAAAATAAAATCTTGAAATGGGAGGAGGTTTCAGAGGGGAGATCCCTGAGTAAGAAATGAAAGGAAGCAAAGAGCTTGTCACCCATTTCTTTCTCTGCAAAATTGGTAGGAAGCATGGAAATTGCAAAGCTCGCAGCGGGAGTACTTCTCTCAGTAATTTCTCTTTGGGGTTGTCTCAGTCCATAGGTTGCTGATCTAGGGACTGACTTGCCAAACAGTGCTGCTTCTTGGTTTTCTGCCCCTTTTCCACTTCAGGACTCTGGGATCGCCAAAGTCCTTGAATGAAAAGAATGAATGACTGCTAGAAAGTGGGAGGCCCCTTAAACTCTGTCAACATTACAATCTATTTAACCTTGGTAGCCTAATCTGTTAACTTCTGAAGCATTTTGGTTGGAGCTAGATTCACATTGGAATGCTGTGTGGGTCAAGGGAGGAGAAAACAAATTACTAGTACTAGGAATTTGCTGTCAGAAAAATCAGCCCACATGGATGATGTAATCACTGCTCTAGCACCCAAACTAGATTATTACGAAGGTTTTGCCTTAATGACTAAACAAGACAAACAAGTTCTAATGGTGTGAGTTGTTTCTCTTTTAATTGGACAATTGCTTTGTGCAAATGATACACCAGGCCTATGTGATGTGTAAGGCATTCATTACAATGCAACTTTTATTTTCAGGTAGCGAATGCAAAGTTCTTGTGCTCTGGGCATATAAGGGATGCAGTTCTTGTTTAATACATTTAGCATCATTAACCAGAACTAGAACTGCTTAGCTTTTGCGAATAGGCTACATGATGTGAGGCTAAACCCTGGAGTTGCTGGTCGTAATTGAGCATAATAAACGCTCCAAATTATGAGGTAAAGGCCGACACTTTTTCTTTGAACCTGCTATGTTGTTTGGAAAACTGGGGCAGTTATCTTCTTTAAGGTGACTATTGTGCAGTGATGTGAAAGAACAGCAAAGCACCTACATTTGACTGTAGTCGAAAACTTCCTGTATACCATTTTTCTTCTCCCATTCCAACTAATGTAGGTTGAATCGTACAATAGAGCAGTGTCCTTCAATCTCAGGTCCCCAGATGTTGTTGGATTGCGACTTCCATCATCCCTAACTATTAGCTACTAAGGTGACTGGAGATGATGGGAGTTGTAGTCCAACAACAGTTGAATTTATTTATATACTAAATCTATTTATTGAATTTATGTCTTGCCCTTCCTGTAGAAGAAGCCCACTCCCAAAGAATGCTGCAGTAAAGGGCAATTCCTTCTCTAGCTGATACCCGTTAACATCACTGAAGATTCTTCTCTGTGGAGCTCGATTAAATTGTAAAAATAATAAAAATAAATCTGACTTGTAGGACCATTTTCAGCCAGAAAATAATACATTAAAAATCCATTCATCTGGTAGAACAGGAAAACCCTCTATGCAAGGAAGGGTTTGATTACTATCTCCTACGTCCTAGGTGACTAATGGAAGTATATGTGGGCAGCTGGGCTAGAGGGGAAAAATGTGGGTTAGTAACTCAGAAAACTGATGGATATCTGCTTGTTTAGAGAGCACCTTTTGCGCCCCCCCCCCCAAAGTTGGCTTCAGCAGTGTGTGCTAAACTGGTAGGAGGAAATACAGAAGGAAAGAAGAGAGAGCAGTTGGAATGGAGGAGGGACATGCTGAGAGAGGCTGTTGATGACTGCTTTCCATGGCTGAGATCAACAGGGACATAGCTGGGCCCTGTGTGAGAGAAAAACAAGTGCTTGCTGTTTAGAAGAAGTCTGTGACTTCAAATTGAAACTAGAAGGCACAGCTCCACTTTTGCAAGCTGCTGACATGTAGTTGAGGAGAAAGAGAAGGTCCAGAACTTGTTTGTGCTAACATATATATTTATTTTTAATGAAACGAGGTCAAGAGAAAGAAAAATGCAAAAGGCCTGCTCTTTTTAGAGCACCGCTGAAAAACTAGAACAACTTGTTGCACAGTGCATCCTGCAGAGGGCAGTATTGGGTAACTTTTCTAAGCTAAACATTGCAAGAATCCTAGGTGCTAAAATAAAAGCATAAAGAAAAAGACAAGATGTAAGAACATCACAGCTCAGTGGCTTTAAAACGATCTTTCCAATTAAGCTTCAGTTGTCTAAAGTCTTAATTAACTTGGTCTGCCCTAACTAATTTTTAAGTTAGGTTGTTGCTGTTTGATCTGTTCAGGACATGAATAAAGGGAGTATTGTAGCTATGAGAATATCATAGAATTGTAGAGTTGGAAGGGACCCTGAGGATCCTCTAGTCCAGGCATCCCCAAACTGCGGCCCTCCAGATGTTTTGGCCTACAACTCCCATGATCCCTAGCTAACAGGACCAGTGGTCGGGGAAGATGGGAATTGTAGTCCAAAACATCTGGAGGGCCGAAGTTTGGGGATGCCTGCTCTAGTCCAACCCCCTGCAATGCAGGAATACGCAGCTGCCCCATACAGTGATCGAAATTGCAACCTTGGCATCATCAGCACCATACTCTAGCCAACTGAGCTATCCAGGCTGATCAGATGGAATCTCTTCCTTGTGGATTAACCTAGTCTTTGATTATGAAAATGACTTGGTATTCCGTTTCAGTCTATGAACTTGGTGTTTTGTGTTAACATGGTAGCGAGCCTCTAGCATAGATGTGCAAGGGGTTACATAGGCAAGAGTTGATAGGATCATCTGCTCTATGTGGCGTGCAGGGCACTCACTCTGTATCCTGTGCGCTAAATGCAAGGGGTTCCCCATAAGCCTTTAGCGCCTACAATATAGAAGATCCACACCGACAAACACTTTGCTGTTAGTGAATTAGGATGCTTATGTCTGTTCAAGGTGGCCAGCAGGTGGCATTTATTCATAACATGTGCAAGTGAGCTATATCCCTATTCCGGTGTCAGCAGCCTTTTTCAGCCGTGGGCCAGTCTACCGTCCCTCAGACCATGTGGTGGGCCGGACTATATTTTTTTTTTGGGGGGGGGGGGGGGAGAACAAATTCCTATGCCCCACAAATAACCCAGAGATGCATTTTAAATAAAAGCACACATTCTACTCATGTAAAAACACCAGACAGGCCCCACAAATAACCCAGAGATGCATTTTAAATAAAAGCACACATTCTACTCATGCAAAAACATGCTGATTACCGGACCCTCCGCGGGCTGGATTAAGAAGGTGATTGGGCCGCATCCGGCCCATGGGCCTTAGGTTGCCTACCCCTGCCCTATTCTAACCACATTTCTTTGTAACTAAAATTCATTCTGCACATCTCAAAGGGCTTTGCACTTGTGCCTTGTGGAACAGTAAATGGCGCCTGAAAGTCAGCTACTTTATGAATGGATATAATGGCCTGAGTTCCACTGAGTGTGTGATTTCCTCGGGCGTATGCTCCCTATAGTAATGCCTGACTTCCAATTTGCTGTTTCTCCAAAAATAAGGTGTAGCCATAAAATAAGACGTAGCAGGATTTTTAAGCGTTCAAGGAATATAAGCCATACCCCCAAAATAAGACATAGTGATAGGCGCCAACAGCAATGCCGGCCGCGGCAGGAGGAGGAAGAAAAAATAAGACATTCCCTGAAAATAAGCCATAGTGTGTTTTTTGGAGGAAAAATAAATATAAGACGGTGTCTTATTTTCGGAGAAACACGGTACTAATAATGGCTGGGACGTGGGAAACCTAGGTTCAAATCCTGCTCAACTGTTCATATGCTGTATGGTTGAATGAGGGCTGCTCTCAGCCAACCCTACGTTTACAGGGTAGTAGGATACTACTGTTCTCAACTTTGGCTCCACATACTGAGTGAGCATGTGGCTCACAAGCCATGGGCGCCACCCCCCGACACCTGTATGTTTGGAACATAGGGGGTTGCTTTGTCCAAAGACACACCAGTTGTCTCCAGGGTTTCAGGAAGAGGGTGGGAAAGACTTGGGATTTTGGGGGGGGGGAATCCAAAGGGCACCCAGGATATTACAGGCTGACTAGCTTATCTTCCCCTCTGAGTGAATTGATTTGAAGCATTCTTTCAAAGATAATTTTTATCAAGCATATAGGTGGACAAGAATTAACGTAGTATCTGCAGAGGCAACTTCTGTCTCAGTAGCCTCTAGGAGCTGTTTGCCTCCACAAACAAGTAGATGGGGATGATCAGGTAGTCACTAGTGAATATTGATAAGCTTAGAAATCACAGGCTAAGAGGAGAGGTAACCTTATGAATCAGTAACTAGCTAAAGAACAGACAGCAGAGAGTAGGAATAAGCAAATGTAAGAAGTGGGCTGCCTCCAAGGATTTATATTGGTTGCCAGGGCTTTTAATTCATTGGTAAATGATCTGGAATTAGGGGTGAACAGTGAGGTAACCAAGTTTACTGATGACACCAATTTATATAAGGTGGTAAAATAAAATTAAAAAGCGATACTGAAGTCCTCCAAAGAAAGATCTCTCCAAATTGGGGAATCAGCATTAAAATGGCAAATGCAGTTCATTCTAAGCAAGTATAAAGAGATGTGCATTGGGGCAAAATAGTAATAATCTCAACTTCAAATATACCGGTATGCTGATGGAGTCTGAGTTGGTGGTTACTGACCAAGAAAGGGATCAGGAAGGGGATTGTGATTGTGGTGGATAGTTCAGTGAAGATACTGAATTCCTTTTGGGCAAATCATTCCACGAAGAAGGTAAATTCCTTTTGGGGAAATCATTAGGAAGGGAATTGAAAATGAAGCAGCCAATATAATATTGCTTTTTATGCATATGATCTAGCTACACTTGAAATAGTTTTGGTCACCACACCTAAAGGATATTGTAGAGTTGGAAAAGCTGCAGAAAAGGGCAAACAAAATGATCAAGGGGCATAGTTAAATTATGTAATTCACTCCTACAAGATGTGACGATGATTACCAACTTGAATGACTTTAAAAGGGATTAGACAAATTCATGTGGGATGTTATCAATGCATGTAGTCCTGATGACAAAGTATTAACTTCAATGGGATGTGGGTGGTGCTGTGGTCTAAACCACTGAGCCTCTTGGGCTTGCCGATTGGAAGGTTGGCGGTTCGAATCCCCGCGACGGGGTGAGTTCCCATTGCTCTGTCCCAGCTCCTGCCAACCTAACAGTTCAAAAGCATGCCAGTGCAAGTAGATAAATAGGTTCCACTGTGGCGGGAAGATAAACAGTGTTTCCGTGCACTCTGGTTTCCGTCACGGTGTCCCTTGGCCTGAAGTGAGGTGAGCGCCACACCCCATAGTCACCTTTGACTGGACTTAACCGTCCTGGGGTACTTTACCTTTACCTATATTACCTCCAGTATTGAAGGCAATATGGCCCGGAACACCAGTTGCTGGAAATCACACTCCGAGAGTGCTCTTGCCCATGTAGCCTGATTTTAGGGTTCCCATAGGCATTTTGTTGTGGGAAGAGAACGTTGGACTAGATAGGACAGACAAAAGGTGCGTCGGGGCTCTTGAAATGTTTTAAGTTTAAAAATATTACTTGAAACACTTTCGCTTTCAGCGGTTCAGTTGTAACATGATCTTTTTTGTGGATGTGGATTTATATCTTTGCTTTTGAAAACTTCGCTGAATTTGACCTACCACAGTTCTGTCAACTGGTATATGTTTCTGAATTGTCAATTAGAGATGCATGAAATTGTGGTGGAAATGTATCATTTACAAAATCCCTCTTCCTCTTTTTGCAAACAGCTGCAGAAATACAAAGAGTATTGAATCAACTTGGAACGCCACAAGACACGCATGAATTGCGGCAACAGCTGTAAGCGCTTCATGGGATGACCTTCATTTAACTGCATTGTAGATAGCCTCTCAATATGTGTTTCTGTCTTACCAAAGTGCTCTGCGTCTTTGAAACATTTGAGAACAGAAAAGGAGTGTGGGGATAAACCAACATCTTATCTGTATGTTGACTTGTTAATCCTCCAAGTTGCATTGTTGGCACTATTAAGCACCCAGATGGTGTTGGAAGCAAGAATGTACAGAGCCATCAAAGCCCCCTGAGGTTCTTTTAAAAGTTCAAACCACTTTCATGTTTGCTACTTCCGGCATTCTGGAAATGACTCTTAGGCTTTTGACAAGAGTTTCAGCAAGTTAGGCTTTGTTAAGTGATGCAGAAGTATAGTGTGGTATAGCATGAAATCAAAAGAAGGAATGTACAGTGGTACCTCGGGTTACAAACGCTTCGGGTTACAAACTCCGCTAACCCGGAAGTAGTTGCTCCGGGTTGCGAACTTTGCCCCAGGATGAGAACAGAAATCGCGCGCCAGTGGCGCAGCAGCAGCAGGAGGCCCCATTAACGAAAGCGCACCTCAGGTTAAGAACGGTTTCGGGTTAAGAACGGACCTCCAGAACGAATTAAGTTCGTAACCCGAGGTACCACTGTATTCCAAAATAACTGCAAAGGAGGGAAAGAAACAAAGAAACAAATTAGGAATGCATTGTTCCTACAGTGTGATGTTGATAAGTGTCACTCATGCACCTGAAGGTTATGTAGATTATCAAATTGTATTATTTAAATTAGCCTGAAGCCACATAAATATAGATGTATACAGTCCTGTGCCTATAGGGTTTTATTGGTGGTTTCTGTGGATCTTGGTTGTTAATATCTTTTGTGCCCCTGCTCATTAGTGAGAGAATTGCTGCAAATAATAATAGAATCTGCTGAAAGAGGGGTGTTGGGCATATAGCACAAGCTGAATGGACACTTAAAGAGCTGGTTTTGCAGTTAATATCACTGGCCATGCTGACTAATGCCTACTAACTTCCACTTAGCCTGATTGTCAGTGCTTTGTCCAGATTTAACTGGTAGATCAGGGTGCCTTGTGTTTTTTTAAAAAAACAGGAAGAGTTTACTGCAACCTGTTCTCTGGATGGCCTTTTTCTTCAATAGATGCAGGAGCTGTTGATTAAGAAATGCTTACAGTAATCAAGTACATCATGTTGCTACTTAAATCATGGTTCTACATTAGAATGTGTTCTTTTCGATAGAATTAACTTGTGATCATAATCCCTGGGGGGGATTTTTTCTCTTATCCTTTTCCAAAAAAAGAATATGTAAGCCTCCTCCTGAACATGGTGTTTGTCATAATTTAAAATGTTTTCTCTCTTTCCCCTTCCCATATTGACTATTTACATTTTAAAATACCGAATCTACTTTTCATGGCCCATCTATCCAACTGTCAGAGAAATGCAATCTTTATCATTTAAGTAATTTTTTTTAAAAAAAATACTTCATGCAAAGTTTGGTCCACTACTTCTCAATTCTTCATTCTTGGTTTCTACAGAAGTGGAACCAGCAGTTATTTTGCAAATATTAAATAATATATGTGCCTTTCCTGAAGATTTATTTCTAAAGATACTCAGCAATGGAGTAAAATCGTTGGTTGAGTAATCCAGTCACTGAGCTATAACTTTCTGTTTTAGGCAGCAGAAGCAGCAGTATACAAACCAACTTGCCAAAGAGACAGACAAATACATTAAGGAGTTTGGATCTCTGCCTTCAATAAGCGAGCAGGTACAAAA
Organism: Zootoca vivipara; assembly: GCF_965207765.1. Classification (NCBI taxonomy): domain Eukaryota; kingdom Metazoa; phylum Chordata; class Lepidosauria; order Squamata; family Lacertidae; genus Zootoca; species Zootoca vivipara. The sequence goes on along the minus strand of NC_142586.1, from coordinate 56,852,367 downwards.
ATGTGAAGACGGTTTTCTGCATTATTATTGTTTCTTAAAAACTAAAACTGCCTTTTTCATTTCTGCCACGTGTGTTTGAAAACATTTTACTCCTGAGGCATATCAAGCAAAATACATTAATGGAACTTGGTTTGTAGTATAATTAAGAGGCCAAGTATTTTTGAACTACTAGGATTATAGGATTTACTTTGGTACAGGCACTTGGATTATGATCATTTTAATCATTTTGACTGCAATCCTGTGCACAGTTAGGCTGTTTAAATCCTATTGACTTTAGTATGTGCAGAACTTGGACATTTATGTCTTAACCGTGAGAGTGCTTGCATGGTAGTATATGGGGAAATGAAATTAACATTCATTTCAGGGCAATTGTCTTTCATTCTTATGAACAGCCATTCTAACAAATAGCTAATTATTGTCTCAATACCTTGTCCATCAAAAAGAGTACAGGCCTGCCTGTGTTTGGCTTTGAGGAAGGAATAAAAGCAGAGGAAATCCAGCACTACTTCATTGGTGGGGAACCTGTAGCCCTGCAGATATTGTTGGAATACAACGGACATTATCCCTGAACATTGGCCATGCTGGCTGAGGCTGTTGGGAGTTGGAGTCCAACAATATCCAGAGAGCTGCAGGTGCAATCATATAGCATTCTCCTTCAGCTTCTGTATCATGTTAAAAATTGAGGCGTCGTCATGTTAACTCCAGGGGAAATTATTTTGCCAGTCATCTCACCACTGACATACTGGTGGTATTTTTATGCTAAAGGATACACAGCACAAAATTTCTCTCATAGAGTAGTGCTTAGCTGGGGCACCACTGGTTTAAATGGCCTCCTCTCTTGTATTCTTGCCTCTCTGTCAGAAGCTAGAACCCAGCATGGACTAGCGGATAGCTATAGGGTGCCAATTTTGAATTGTTGCTTAGCAATGAAACCCTATACACTATCGTTAATGCATATTAATTGCAGGTCTTTACTGCGGGTCCCTTTCAGGGGAAGGGGTGTACATGTCATCCTGCTCTGGCATGGCGCAACTTAAAATTGCTGTCCTTGTCCACCTATCTGTGCAAGTGCTGGACTTTCACTGCGATCCATTCCAAAGCTCGAGTGGGACTTTAGTGATGTGTGAGGCTTTGGCGTCATAAAAAGCACCATTCAGTGGCCAGAGGCTTTGCAATAATAAAATGCCCTTCCATAACTTAGATAAATGTGTGTTCATCACACTGTATAGTTGAAAAGAGAGCGGGGATGCATCCATACTTTTGTCCATATTGCTCCTGACCTTTCTTGGTGTCTGCCTTTAAGAAATGTGCAGTCGTATATGCTGCTTCCGTCCAGCATCTTGTAGAAAACTCCTGCACTGAATAATAAAAAGATGACAGATTCTGGGCTAGTTAAATAACAACTGTACAATAAATTTATCTCATTTTATTACGTATGTAATATATATTACATTTTGCTCCTTAGCGTCAGAGAAAAATACAGAAGGACCGACTTGTGAATGAGTTCACCACAGCACTGACGAACTTCCAGAGGGTCCAAAGACAAGCTGCTGAGAAAGAGAGAGAAATTGTAGCCAGAGTGCGAGCCAGCTCTAGGGTATCAGTAAGTATATACCAATGTATGTGCGATGTTTCTATTTACAATTGTACTTTGGAAGCCGAACGCCTTGGCTCCCGAACAAATCGATCAAAAAACGGAAGTGAGTGTTCCAGTTTTCGAACGATTTTCGGAAGCCAAACATCCGGCGCAGCTTCCACAGTTTCCGATTGGCTGCAGGATGCTCCTGCAGCCAATCGGAAGCCACACTTGGGTTTTCGAATGGTTCCAGGAGTCAAACGGACTCCCGGAACATATTCTGTTCAAAAACCTAGGTACCACTGTATAAAATCTGTTTCAGTATTTTAACTTTTGCATGTCTTAAAGTAGGATTGTAAATCTTTATTGATTATACTGCTATACCTTTTATAAACCTCTTTGAGGGTTTTCTTTACAATCACGTGGTGTATAAATTTTGTATAATAATAAAATAATAATACATAAAATAATAAAATAATAAACAATACATAAATTAATAGAGGAATCAGGATAGAATATATCATTTATCTACTACTTTAGCAGTTATCTCCATATTAGGGTGAATCAACATCAGTGTATTTCACATGCAATCAGTTGCTAAACTCCATTTGTGAAATGAACGGCAAGCTCTTGAATTTCACCTGCAACAAAAAGTTGTGGCTTTTTAAATTGTTATTATTAAAGCACCAGATAATCTCCTGGGGATGCAAGCAAAAGTGGAGCTTTTTGGTCGGGGTGGAATAGAACATGGGAAGCTTTCATGTGGTCAAAGTTGGGTTTGAATACAATAGCATGCAGGACCCAGAAGACCCTGTCAGCATGCCTGATTTTGTCAGCATGTGGCTTTGCAGGCAATTGCATTGGGAACACTATGTGGTTTTGCATGTTTGTTGATCTGAAGCTGAGTGATATTTACGTGAGTAGGAATTACCATGTGATACTCCACATAATTGCAAACAGGTCTCAGCTAGTAGCATCTACGGCAGTAAAAACTAGCATAAAGGTGAAAGAAGCTTATACAAGAATTGACACCCAAGGGTGGATCTAGAAGCATTTCACTTTAAAGCATTGTACAGTGGTACCTCAGGTTAAGTACTTAATTGGTTCTGGAAGTCCGTACTTAACCTGAAGCGAACTTTCCCATTGAAAGTAATGGAAAGTGGATTAATCCGTTCCAGACGGGTCCGCGGAGTACTTAAATTGAAAGTACCCTTACTCAACCTGAAGCGTACTTAACCCGAGGTATGACTGTAAGTTTAAACAGGGAAAACAGGTACAGTGGTACCTCGACTTACGAACGACTCGACAACTGAATTTTTCGACTTACGAATGGGGCTAATGGCCGTGTGCTTACGAATGTCTTGAGGCCCCACTGTACAGAAAAATGGGACTCCATGTTGCCATCTGGTGGCACAGTGTTATATTGCATATAGGTAAAGGGGACCCCTGACCATTAGGTCCAGTTGTGACCGACTCTGGGATTGCGGCGCTCATCTCGCGTTACTGGCCGAGGGAGCCAGTGTACAGCTTCCAGGTCATGTGGCCAGCATGACAAAGCCGCTTCTGGCAAACCAGAGCAGCACACGGAAACGCCGTTTACCTTCCCGCTGTAGTGGTACCTATTTATCTACTTGCACTTTGATGTGCTTTTGAACTGCTAGGTTGGCAGGAGCTGGGACCGAACAACGGGAGCTCACCCCGTCACAGGGATTCGAACCGCCGACCTTCTGATCGGCAAGCCCTAGGCTCTGTGGTTTAACTCACAGCACCACCCGCATACAACACATATAAATCACTTTTTCTTTACCTGTCTAGCTCACTGATCCTAAGATCAGTGCTTTTTCTCTGGGGGTACGGAGGGGTACACATACCCCTACACATTTTGCAAATCTAAGTTTAGCCTCATTGAGGGGCAGTATTTCAATATGAGTAGGAAAATCAAAGTACCCCAAAACATTTTTATAGCAAAAAAAGCACTGCCTAAGAGAATATAAATTAATCCATCTTATTCTATCATGGCTGCTCTACTTTGTGCATTAAACATTCCATAACTGTTGGGTATGGTGGGTATGCAGGTCTAGCAGGGCCCAGACCAACCTAATGTGAGCAAGAAGTCAAGTGCTCTAAGAAGTGTTATGGCACTGAAGTGATCTTGCTTCATTTCTGTTTGTAAATGAATTTGGGGTAGGGGTGGGGACATTGACTTGGATCCTAAGAGGAGGTAAGTTAAAGAAGTTCACAGAAGGAAGTTTTCCCTCTTCTTTTTCCACTCCATCTACAGCCTCCCCAGAAACCTTTCTGCAGAGCCTTCCTGAACAATGTGGGAGGAATAGTCCAAAACTGGGCAAGCATTTATTCCAGTGTCATTCCCCCCCCCCCCCCCGTGTAGAAACTTACACCTGCAATTGCATTACTTTCCCCCCTTCAGGGAGTGCTAAGGATATAACACAAATTAAATTGGGCTGATCCAACTTTTCCTTTTTCCCTATACCTTCTTTTTGTGTGGCTGTGTCATACTGAAGCAGATGTAATTCCATGCCTCAGAATAAGTTGTTTTTCCATCTCTTAACTTTGCAGGGTGGTGCCCCAGAGGAAAGCTACAAAGAAGGAACACTTGTGTCCTGGGACAGGTAGGAAGTGCTATAAAACCTGACAGGGCTTCATTTATTAAATTAAGTAAACTAGGTAAAAAAATGTGTGCACACATAATAGTGCCATAAATTCTCAAATCACTCACAAGTAGGCAATAAAACCTGCTGAGGTTTTTTATGTGGTGTCATAAATGTGGTGCTTTCATTGCTGAGGTGTGGTGTGATCTTAATCCTTCATTGTCCTGTTAGGGAAAAAATACAGTTTTTACATGTATTTTCTCTTAAGAGCTTCCATTAATGGCTTTTCACTCAGTGGGTACTGTGTGTGGTATTCAAAAAGGTCCCAAAATCTGGTTGCCAGTGGCAGCTAGCAATCAATGTTCCCTGTGAAAAGTGTATTAATTAATAATCTGCTTGGATATCCTGTGTGCTTTAACTTATAGCCAGCCTCAGACCGAAGTACTAGAAGAAGAAATCACAGAAGATGACCTTCGTCTTATTGAGGAGAGAGAGTCTGCCATCAGGCAGCTTGAGGTGAGCAGAGGGCAAAGTTTATAAATGCACTGAGATCAAGAGCAGAATTTTTATTTCCTTAATTTTACAGTGTATTTTAAAAAAAACTTCTATTGTGGTATTGGTTCTCCCACCCACCACCCACCCCAGTATTTGTTGCCCTTAAGTTTGTGCTTCCATGTGATTGATTGATTGATAGAATATCAGCTTCTAAAACCAAAGAAAAGGTCTTATCCTGCACCACCTAGTGAACCATGCTCACCAAAGTACTTTCAGAACTTAAAGTTTGTGTTCTAACTCTAAACCATAAATGGAGTGAAACCGTGTCTAAGTAAAGATAATATCAGTAAAGATAATGATTTTTGTTTGTTTTTTATTTTTTATTTGCTAAATGGCAGAGTCTAGGTCCACTTGATCCTATTGATTTCATTGGAAGGAATTACACCTCTGATGTATCTAGCTAAAACAGGGAGACTAGATTGTACCTTAAAAAGGACATGGATTGCACAGAGTTGAACACTTTGATGTCTCATTAACACAAAGCTTAGCTATCTGGACTGGAACTGATCATGGTTATACCCTAATTAATCAGCTAAAATATTCCATATGCAAACACATGACATCCAATTTGTTTTCCAGATATGTTGAAAGTAGCATGGTGAATGTTAAAGAATTTGTGTGTGCTACTTGGTGTTTTGTGGTTTCGTAGTCCAACCATTTCTTTCCCCCACCATTTGTCCTGTTCCATTTTTTTCTACACGTTGCTGGGAGTGAATTCCTGCAGTTGTGCTAAGTGTTGGGGATGTATAAACATGAACATTTTCTGTGTTTACAGGCAGACATTTTGGATATTAATGAAATATTTAAAGATCTGGGGATGATGATTCATGAACAAGGAGATGTGATAGGTAAGCAGAAATTAGTGTTCTGGAAAGAGCTCCTTTTAAAAGTTTGCATAACATTTGGGCACAGTAGCTGGATTCAGTTAGCATCTAGAAATCTTCCAGTAATTTGATAAAGGCTAGAGTTAGCTGTTTCTCAATCATCTGGTTAGGCAAAATTTGGCTTGTGAATATGCCCATGTGCCTTCTGGATTTTATTAACTGACATGTAGTTGCCTTATATTTCAGGCTACAATATATTATATTTCAGGATACAATATGAAATCTGCTTAAGGGGCTGCTCTGTTTTGTTGTGGGAAAAGTGTATTTCAACTTGGTTTCTTGTATTACAAGTTACGTGGTCCTTGACAGCTTTTCAGATTTCGAAGGAGCTGTGCCCTCCTAGGATTAAATTCAGAGCATGTTCAGAACGAAGAGTTGACAGAAAAAGCATTATGCATAAGAAAAATCTATGTTTCAAGTATACATTTTATAGACCTATCCATTAAGCTCAGGAAGGAGCTGGACTTTTAAATACAGTGGTACCTCGGTTTAGGTACACAATTGGTTCCGGAAGTCTGTACTTAACCTGAAGTGTACTTAACCTGAAGTGAACTTTCCCATTGAAAGTAATGGAAAGTGGATTAATCCGTTCCAGACGGGTCTGCAGAGTACTTAAACTGAAAGTACTCAAACCGAGGCGTACTTAAACCGAGGTATGACTGTAGACTTTTAAAAGAAAAGCTGCTGGCATGCAGAGTGGATGAGCATTGCCACCACGCTGGCCTTAGTTGCAGTATTTTTCTTTGTCCAGGATACAGTCCGTTTCCACAAGCTGGTTATGATCTTATCTTGGGGAAATAGCTTACGTTTTCCTTCTCTGCCTGTGAAACAAAGCCTATTAGTTGGGGTGAAGAATCCTAAGCACATTTAGTAGGAGTGGAATCACACCTTAAAAATGATGATTCTGCATTGAGTCCCACCACCAACCCAACCCCCCGCCACTACTTAAAGTTACCCGCTGTAATGTGTAGTTCAACTTGTCTCAAGTCCCAATGTCAGTACAATATGTATGTCCCTGCCAATGCCTCATCTTTGACTACTGCCGGCAGAAGCAAATAATGCACATTGTAATAATAATAATAATAATAATAATAATAATAATAATAATAATAATTATTATTTATACCCTGCCCATCCGGCCAGGTTCCCCCAACCACTCTGGGCAGCTTCCAACAAAATATTAAAATACAGAAATCCATCAAACATTAAAAGCTTCCCTAAACAGGGCTGTAATGATCTCAGGTGGAGGCTCAGGCAATTCCCCACTCCCATGTTGGAAGAAAGTGCAAGGCAGGTCAAAGGACTGCATGGGCTGCCCCTTGCTGCCGACACATGTAGCAGCCTCCCACCACAAATGCTTGTGCTTCTGACTGGTGTGTGAATCAGTCAGTTGGACCATCATAACCCTTCTCATGCTAGCCAGACACCCAAGCGGCAAGGGTGTGTTGTCAATGTGTTGGCATTGTCAGGAGGGTGTATGTGTGAAGCTGAACAAGCCATTATCCGCCCCCTCTCCTTTGTTACCTGTAGTTTCATCCTGGTTTGTTTCAGCTGAACGTTCTTGCAAATAAGTGTGTTTAGGATTGCCGCCTTTTTCCTGTGTCATAGTCAAATAACAGGACTAAAGATGTAAGGTTCCAGAGGAATCTGTATCTGTTACTGAGAATTTCACTCTGCCTTCAGATTAAAGTCTCTGTGGTTTATTTTTCTCCTCAAAGACAGCATAGAAGCCAATGTAGAAACAGCTGAAGTCCATGTCCAGCAAGCAAATCAGCAGTTGTCCAGAGCAGCAGACTACCAGGTAAATATGAGCAGAAGCGGCTAGATTATGTTGGGAATTTTCCATCCTTTGATTAAAAAATTGATGCTTAATTCTCAGACTTACTAAGAGGCTAGAAATGTGATGTACAGGTGACTCACTCTCTCTCCTCTAGGCCATATTTTAATGATCATTTTTAATGCTCTGCTTTTCCAACAAGAAATCAGAGCAGCTTACAGTCCTATTGAAAAAAACAAAACATACTTAACATTCCATTTGTAATAAAGGAGGGCTATCGCAGGATGAGTTAAAGCACAAATATACACCGCTCAAAATCATGCACGGACAGGAATATCTTTGTACGGTTCCTGAATGCTGACCTAGAAGGCAACAAGCAGACCTCTTGGTTCCACAGGCATGGGTTGCAGAGGTGTGCTGAAAGAGAGAAGGGCCCATCTTTCAACCCCCAAGGCACATTGCTCCATCATCTCCAAAGACAGATGGATGCCAGCAACAATTTAATCACCAGTTGCCTTATCTCAAAAAGCGAAGGGATGCAGAGAAGGGCTTCCAATGCAGATATGACAAGGGAAATATATTAGAAGGTGGTCCTTAAGATGCTCTGAGGCATGACCATCTTGGGTTTTAAATCAAAACCAGCACTTTGAATTACATTCACACACCAGAAGTCTTGCCAACTCCTTTTGGACAGGCAGAAAGCCTTTGAGAGTGCATTACATGTAGAGTGCATTACATTAAACCATACCATGACCAGAAGATGGATAACTGTAGCAAGCACTTTGTTGCAACTTTTTCATGGATAGCTAAGTTGGGGAAATGCAGTTTGATCCACAGGTGCCACTTGGGCCTCCAAGGATCTAAAAGCAGTCTCAAGCTGCAAACCTGATAATGTATTGGGAAACATTTCTCAGGCTGAGGGCTGCATTCCGTCATGGTCAAAGTTCAGGGGATGCAGCAGAAGCAAAAGGTAGGTGAGAGCAGAGACCAAAGTGGGTAGAGCAACAAATGCGACTTTTACCTTTGTACAGTGAGAGTTGTGTGTTGCAATCATAAGATGGTCAAGAGATCTCTACACACACAACCATACTCTCTCAAGGCAAGCAAGAACTATGATCCCAGTTCAAGGATACATTTCAGCCATGCAAAAGCCCTCAAGGAAGGGGAAGCCCAGGACTGCTGACCCGGGGACAGTCCTGAGGCACAGATTGAAAACATTTGTTAACCGTGGTGACCATGAACCTATTTATGCACTGCACTGAAATGGAAAGCAAGTGGCGTTTAAGAGGTGTGCTCTCATGTTTATTGGACAGACTGACCCATCACATGTATAGTATTTATAAAAACTAACTTTAGCAAAGTTGTGAATGTTACACTCATCAAACCTACTTAGTTCTGATGCCCCAGTAGTAAGATTATTCTTTTTATGAGCAGAATAAGTCATGTGTAATCTAAAAAGTTGTTGAGAGATTTAAGTACCACAAATTTTAAACAGTTTTCTTATGAGTTCAGGTATTTCAGGTTTTAAAAGCAAACTATTGAGTGCCTATAACTTAGTCTTTTCTGTAAATCTAAACAGTGACTAAGGCTGCAATTCTAACCCAATTTGCCTAACAGTAAACTGCATTGAATTCTGTAGGACTTATTTCTGAGTAGACATGGTTAGGATTGCATGGTTGCTAGCTCGAAATCGCTAGAGACCTCTAACTTGCAAGTTCTCGACTTGCACTCTGTCTCTCAACGAAACATGTGAACTGTCTCAGTTTTGGGTTCTGTAGGGTTTGGTTAATGTTGAGTTTTCTATGTGGAGGGAATTTGCTTCAGATGGAAGAGCAATATTCAAACCATGGGTATCCCCACCTGAAGTCTGAAATTTTCCATGCCACTGGTGAGAACTGGATGGTAGATAAACTGACGATGGAACACTTTGAACCGTTCAGTTCAGGAATTTCTACCCTGACGATCTCCTCTTTTGTTTCTCCACAGCGCAAGTCCCGCAAGAAATTGTGTATCCTCATTCTTGTGCTTGTTGCAGGAGCAACTATCCTTGGCCTCATCATCTGGGGAGCAACAAAATCATGATTTCCTAAAACACGTAGTAGAGTTTCCAGTCATGTCTCATTGTGAAGCTGTTCAGTAAATGATATGCCCATCTTTATCACTTCTGCTTTGTCACAAGATGCATTTTTAATCCACGAGTGCTTCCCCATCAGCTTGTGTAGTACGATTAATTTGAATTCATTGTGGCAATGTAACTTGCCAATACTCGATCAAGGTATAGGCAACTTCTTATATGGTGCTTACTACTCTTCTCTTTACCTCCAGGTGTAGATCTATTGATCAAGTAGGCCAGGCTTACACACACACACACACACACACACACACACACACACACACACACACAGTTATCTTGCAAGGTCATTCAGTTGAACCCTTTGGAGGCCTCATAGAGGGGCTTGTGAGCAGGATGCAAATTGTCAAACACACTGTTTGATATGTCAGCTTAAATAGGGCCAAGTTAATTTACTGCAACAATTAATTCATCAATCACTTTCAATGACTGTTACTATTAACCTGTATGTCTGGACTAAGTGAAACTTTACTTTGCTTCTCATTTCTGAGATCACACACACACACACACACACACACACACATATGGTCCCAAGGATTTCTTTCCATAAACTAGTGGAAATCTCTGTCCACTAACTCTCTGCACAGTTCAAATCTAATAACTGGGCTACTGGAGGATGGAGCCTTGCTTCTGTTGTTATCTCTCTGACTTAATCTTTCTGAAACTTTTTTGGATTAAATGTGCAGTTTCTGTTTTTACAAAAGAGCGATATCTTTCTCTTCATATTTTGATATTAAAAACATGATACTGGGTATCAGCAAACTTGGCAAAGGCTAATCTAGCAAAAAAGGGTTTGATAATGATAGGCTGTGTGTTTGTACTTATCTTTAAAAGATAAGTCTTTGGAATACATTTAAAATTTTGCTAAGATTTGCACCTTAATTTATGTACTTGTTAGGTAGTTGAAGTTCAAAGTATATGGGCAAAATTAATATGTATAGTGGCTTAGCTTCAAACTTGGCTCTCTGATTTGAATCTCCAATAATGTACACATTCCTAACTAGAAAACTGTTTTTAGTTGGTTTGTGGCTCAAGGCAACACAGCTGGATTGGGGCAGTGGGGGATTCACAATCATGGATTTGTACATCTGTACAAGATCCCCCACAGGACCAACGCAGCTGAGAAGAAGGAAGCCATTTGGATTGGGAATACAGCATGGGGACAGGATCAACCATGTCCCATTTCATGGCCCCAATCTGAAGGGGAAAGGGTTTGCCTCTGTATTTACCCTTTAAAAACAACAACAGATGATCTGGTGATGGGTAACCTCACTATCTTTACTACTTTGGTCTTCATATTCCTGTATATGATGGTGACTAGTGAAAATTCTGAGTTGTGTACTGCTTGAATTCAGGGCTCTCAGGCCAATATAAACATCAAACCTGGTGTTTTTGTTTTTAACAAAGTGATTGATCCCTCATTGTATTAGTAAGTACTAGGAGTCCAGAACAGAGTTTGGAAAGTTTTGACTTCCAGATGATTAAGCTGAATTTAATTCTCTCAAGTCCTGAGGTTTTTTTATTAAAAGAAAAAAAACTTGATTATTATTATTATTGGTTCCATTTTGTAGTAACATATATTGGAAAAGTTATTCATTGTTATCTGCGAACTAATCAGGTTATTTTTTAATATATTATTGAAGTAATTAAAATGTATTGCACAAATATTATCTCTAGCTTATACATCTTTTGTATGCAGTTTGATAGAGAAGCAATGTTTACATGATAAGCTCTGAGACTTGAGATTTGGGGAAAACTGAAAGTATCTACAATCTAAATTTGGATTGCACCATCTAAATAAAGGCAATTTTGAAAGTGAATGCTTTGCAGGTTGTCATTTGCAATTTAGGTAAAGGCAAAAGGTTAAGGTAAAAGGTTAAGTCCAGTCAGAGGCAACTATGGGATGTGGTGCTTATCTCACTTTTAGGCCAAGGGAGCCGGCGTTTGTCCACAGACATTTTTCCGGGTCATGTGTCCAGCATGATTAAACCACCTCTGGTGCACAGAGGACCATGATGAATGCCAGGGCACATGGAAATGCCATTTACCTTCCCTCCACAGCGGTACCTATTTATCTGCTTGCACTGGTGTGCTTTTGAACTACTAGGTTGGCAGAAGCTGGGACAGCAACAGGAGCTCACCCTGTTGTGTGGATTCAAACCTCCGACCTTCCAATCAGCAAGCCCAAGAGGCTCAGTGGTTTAGACCACAGCACCACCTGCATCCCTTCTTTGCCAATTACCTTCTGTTCATACAGCTTACCAATGAGAAAAAAATCTCAGCATTTTGAAAGGAAGCAACATTAGGCTGGAACATAATCCAGGAAAAGCAATACACAGCACTAACTTTTCCAGCTATATATAAATTAATAAGAGCATTATGGTGCTAATTAGAAACATGCTTTAAAAATGCTGTAAGCTACAAGATGATTTGCAATTTCCCTAGTAGCTTGTAGGCAAAGAGCAATGTTTAGTAGCTCAAGAAACCTATGGTTTGGAAGAATCCTTGTCCATCTCAGAAGTAATGGGAATCCAAAAGGCAACCCAACTGTTCTGTCCATCAATTCAGCCTATCTGATTCAGAATAAGCACATTTTTAAAAAGATCCTAGTACAAGTAGCTTTTCATGAACTAAGCTAATGAACAACCTAATGGACATGAAAGTAAACACTCCTCCTAGTTGCTAGTCAGCCTGAATTGGATTTCTCGTAAACCCCATATCTGATCATTGGTATATCAGGTGAGCGAAAAGTTAGCCATATAGTTTTCAAGGGGAGAGCTGCACTATTCTGCTCCTCAGATCCTATCACTTGTAGAGGCACTGTGTATGGCCAAAGGAAAGGGGTGCAGGAATGAAAAAACCCTCAGTCCTAATGAATAAGAAACCTTTCCATAAATGTCCTCTAATATATGTGCAGTGGCGTATTTTTGTTCCCACAACTGTTGTGGAGAAATTGCTCTGGAATTTTGCAATCCAGCCTTCCTTATTTACAAGAATAATGTATAAATGCCCACTAGTTTTTGTATGCCAAAGTGGCTGAACTAATCATGTTCCCTTTCAGCCATTTTTGAGGGTATAGCGTGGGGTGAGAGGAAGGGGTGCCAAATGCTCTTGTTGCCTGGATGCTTCAGCGTTCAATTTGCCAACAACACACTTTGAAAGTTGCAAGCTTTTTTGGAACTCTGTAATATGTGGGTTTGCTCTGATGGTATCCCATTCCCTGCGATAAGTACTCCCTTCTCCGCATATGGAAAAGTGGCCTAACCTTGAGGAAGCATGCATTTCAGGCAGCTCTTTCAGTGACCTGTGCAGTTGAAGGAGAAATGTTGTCAGAATGATGCATTGTAACGCAAACCAGAGGGTTGTTACAGCCTCCTGGTTTTGCCATCATTGGGGCTTCCCTTGGGGAAGTGATGTTTGCACACCTTTCGTTAATTCATTACCCCAAAAGTAATAAAGGAATATAGGAAGGGATAAAGGAATGCATGCTGCACAAGAGAATGTGGCTCTTTATACCTGCATTGTATTTATGAAGCTTTATGTCTGAGCAGCAATTTAAACCCTAGCCACCTAATCATATGTTGTGGTATCATTTAAATGTGCCTTCCAAAAGGCTCCTGTTTTCTTTTGTCCTAGTATAATCTCATTAAATTCTTAAAGCAAGGGTGCCTTCAAATGGGCTGCAGCTTTCCTTGTTACCAAAGGTGTAGTGGACAAGGTACCTTTACCTTTACATTACCTAGTGGAAACAAAATTAAAAAAATCCTTCTAGTAGCACCTTAGACACCAACTAAGTTTCTCATTGGTATGAGCTTTCGTGTGCATGCACACTTCAGATACCTGGTCTCTAAGGTGCTACTGGAAGTTTTTGTTTGTTTGTTTCGACTACACCAGACCAACACGGCTACCTACCTGTAACTAGAATTACCCAGTGGATTGGGGCTGCAGGGGGGCTGAAGACCCACTACTATTTCTTCAGCAGGGTCCCTGCCTCCAGCATCCTAGAGCAGGCATCCCCGAACTGCGGCCCTCCAGATTGTTTTAGCCTACAACTCCCATGATCCCTAGCTAATAGGACCAGTGGTCAGGGAAAATGGGAGTTGTAGTCTAAAACATCTGGAGGGCCAAAGTTTCGGGATCCCTGTCCTAGGGCAACCAATTCACCATAAAGGAGGAGGAGAAGTCATTCCGCCCTTTGTGAAAGGAGATAAATCAGCCACTGTACATTGGCTCCTAGGGTCACTCTGGGGAAGGTGTGTAGGAAGAACACAGAGAAGGAGTTGTTGTGCATGCTCCAAAGCTAATCATTTAGGATCCCAGAAAATTCAAGGTTTTTCAGTTTCAAGTGAATGGTGTGCTAGTTCTGTTACGTATAAAATGGATCTTTGAGGAAAACATAACTTGAGTTGCTCTGAAATAAGGTACTGGAGTACTGCAAATCATTTGCCCATGTATGTGCACAGAAAACGTATGGAGACATGCACTGATCATTGCAGTGCATCTCTAATTATTATTAGGGTATAACACTAAGATTACAGTATATTGCATAATAGGGAGTATAGCTGTGAGGGGTTGTGGCTGTGACCACCAAGCAGGCACTTCTAAGTTTGCCACTACCTACATGACTGCTTGTTACTTCTAAATAATTTCTCAGTATCTCCCTTTCCTTTGCACGAACATGAAAAGTGGATATCGAAATTGCCCCTTATCCCCAGACCTGTTTTGGCTTCTGTTTCATTGCCAGCTTCATTAGTAGGCAAGACTTGTTTTGACTAGTTTAAGAGAGTTTGTGTTGTACATATTTTGGGTTTAAGGGATTTCTTTTTTTTAAGTACCATTTTAATTCCAGGACAGCAACAGCAAAACCTCAGACACTGCAATTTAATTTCTTAAGAGGAATTTGTACCAGTTTGCTTTAGATATTTAAACCCAATATCAAACACCTGGGATTTAATGTCAGGAGGTGGGGTTGGACATGTCACTTAGCCACAAGCACCTATTTAGAATGAAATAAAAGACTTGGCTGAAAAATGTCTACGTTCTATTTTAGACTCTGAAAAGTACTAGCCTTGTAAATATTCCCTAGGTAACCTGTAGCCGCAAGAAACCTCCAATGGTAAATACTTTCATGTTTGCTAGGAGATGAAGCTATAATGTATAAACTGGTTTAAAAAGACATCGTGACATCTAGTGCACCTGAAGAGCTATTATGGAGACGGGGAACCTGCAGCTCTCCAGATGATGATGGACCACAGCTCCCATCCCTGACCATTGGCCATGTCAGCTAGGTTTGATGAGAGCTAGGAGTCCAGCCGTTTGGAGGACCACAATTTCCCCCATCCTTGTCCTAAAGACCTGAGTTACTATCAAAGAGTGAACCACACATGCAGCTGGCAGTTTGGAGGGAGGGAGAAGTGGAACACTTGCAAGTCTTTCTTGCAAGAGTAAAGGCTGAAGCAGAAATGTTTCAAGCAAATCTGCAAATGCAGGGCTCACTCATGCACTCACAAAATGTCATTTTATGGTGTATTATTATTGCCCGTCAAATCACAAGTATAAGAAGTCATCCCAAAGCTATACACTTCAAAGTGAAATTAAGCAATACACCAGTTGACAAAAGAGACGGAGGTATTCCAACATTTGGTTTCAGTTCACAGTCCTTTAGAGGCAGAGATTAGGACTGAATTTGAAGCATATCAGCAACACACCCCTTTAACATATCAGACAGGTGCTACCCCTATTATCTTTTTGGCATCTGTTAAGATTTTCCTTTTCCAACTAGCCTTTTAAGCGGAGGATTTTATCCTAGCCTGGGTCTGTACTGGACTTGGAAATAGTCTTTTAGATATGTTGGGACGTGGTCTAAACCACCGAGCCTCTTGGGCTTGCAGATTGCAAGGTTAGCAGTTAAAATCTGCATGATGGGATGAGCTCCCATTGCTTTGTCCCAGTTCCTGCCAACCTAGGAGTTCGAAAGCATACTAGCGTGAGTAGATAAATAGGTACTGCTGTGCAGGAAGGTAAATGGTGTTTTTGTGCGCTTCATCACACTGTTCCATGCACCAGAAGCAGTTTAGACAAGCTGGCCACATGTTTCCCTTTCTGTGGACAAATGCTGCTCCCATGGCCTGAAAGTGGAGATGAGTGCCACACCCCATAGTTGAATTCAACTGGACTTAACTATCCAGGGGTCCTTTACCTTTTACCTTACTGTTGATATTTTTTATTTTTAGGTAGCTTTCAGGATGTTTCACAAGAAGCAATTAAACAAATGAATAAAATTAGCTGAACAGCTAAATTCTGGATACTTTTCCTAGGAAAGTTTCAAAGCTGCTAAGTCAAAAAGACATCAGTTATGGAAATGTCTGTAAAACCAGGAGTTGCAGGACCATGGCAAGCATGTCACTAGTGCAGCATGCATCTTCTGTGTGTTTATGGACGTCATACAGCATTATAAATTCCTCATGCTTGCTTTTAACAAGTGAGGAACTTCTGCTGGACATCCCTATGTTGTCAATGTTCTGTTAAAAAGCTTTAGCAGAACTTCTCCAAAGTAATCTGGACATTACACAGCAGATGCCAGAACAGTTTCTAGTAGTAGTATAGTAGTAGTAGTAGTAGTAGTAGTAGTAATATGCAGTCATAGGATGCTCTAAATGTGACTAAAGAAATAGTTGTAAGAGGGACCGCTAGGATGCCCCCAGCAACTGATCACAATCTAATAATTGTTTTTTTTTTCAAATGAAAAACAACCCAACAGGAGGCTGTTCCATACACCTATCATTTAATTTCAGCCCTCAAAATATTAAAAAATATGTGCAATTATGTTTTGGCTGCAGGATTTCAAAAGAGCTCACTTAACCTAAAGAGAATAACACAGAAGCTGCCTTAGGGCATAATAAACATATATTTTAAAACACTACCATTAATAGGCATGATAAATTGCTGTTGAAAAACAGGAGGCCCTCCTTTTCCCAAGGCTATGAAGAGCTTCACTGTTTTTCTCATCAGTTCTATGAATGAGGACCAAACTGGATGTTGTACCACC
This sequence comes from Zootoca vivipara, assembly GCF_965207765.1. Taxonomy (NCBI): domain Eukaryota; kingdom Metazoa; phylum Chordata; class Lepidosauria; order Squamata; family Lacertidae; genus Zootoca; species Zootoca vivipara. Next base: position 56,835,787 of record NC_142586.1, on the reverse strand, counting down.
AAGTCCATGGTCCTGAGAATTGCTGAGATAGTGGAGAATGGTATGGCCAAGCGGTGAATGCTTATCAGAGAGGGTCAGGGAATGGGAAAGAAGAGTGCTAAAAACGTGTTTTTAGAAAGAAAGAAAAAACCCCCAACACATATTGCTTCCAATGTATAACACTTACAAAAAAGAGGAAAATATATGAAAACAAAACCCCAATTTACCCCCTCCAGGTCGTATCAATCTTTGCCAAAGGCTAGTCGGTGTTTTGGGGTTTTTAGAACTTGGTGTGAGAGAAAAAATATCACTGGGGTGACTTGGAGCTACTGTAAGAAATGACAGGCAGAGGAGATATTGGGTTTTGCCTCTGATGTGTAGTGCCGTCAGTTAACCATAGTTTATACCAGTCTACTAGTGAATTGCATATCCCCACCATAACTCCTCACTTTTTCCAGAACATACTCCCTTCCAGGACTAGAGTTCATACATTAAATTCAGTGAGAAACTCCTCCCTAATGCAAGAAAGCTGCCCTCACCCCCTTCCTTTACGTCTTCTGACATCCTGTCACTGCAATTCAATACATGTTCATTTACAAATAAACTCCGCTGAGTTAAATGGGATTTATTTATGGAGTAGGTTTGTTTGGAGTAGGAATTAAAGAACCTTTTAATGAGGGTGAAAGAGGAGAGCGCAAAATATGGTCTGAAGCTCAACATCAAAAAAACCAAGATCATGGCCACTGGTCCCATCACCTCCTGGCAAATAGAAGGGGAAGAAATGGAGGCAGTGAGAGATTTCACCTTCTTGGGCTCCTTGATCACTGCAGATGGTGACAGCAGTCACGAAATTAAAAGACGCCTGCTTCTTGGGAGAAAAGCAATGACAAACCTAGACAGCATCTTAAAAAGCAGAGACATCACCTTGCCGACAAAGGTCCGTATAGTTAAAGCTATGGTTTTCCCAGTAGTGATGTATGGAAGTGAGAGCTGGACCATAAAGAAGGCTGATCGCCGAAGAATTGATGCTTTTGAATTATGGTGCTGGAGGAGACTCTTGAAAGTCCCATGGACTGCAAGAAGATCAAACCTATCCATTCTGAAGGAAATCAGCCCTGAGTGCTCACTGGAAGGACAGATCAGGAAGCTGAGGCTCCAATACTTTGGCCACCTCATGAGAAGAGAAGACTCCCTGGAAAAGACCCTGATGTTGGGAAAGATTGAGGGCACTAGGAGAAGGGGACGTCAGAGGACAAGATGGTTGGACAGTGTTCTCGAGGCTACGAACATGGGTTTGACCAAACTGCGGGAGGCAGTGCAAGACAGGAGTGCCTGGCGTGCTATGGTCCACGGGGTCACGAAGAGTCGGACATGACTAAACGACTAAACAACAACAACAGGTTTGTATTGGATTTGGCTTGAATACGGCTTCATTTCTTCTGCCTACTTACCTGTGCTGTGTGTCTCTCCTATGTGTGAACTCCTTAGAGAAGCTAAGAAAGGACCTCTTTAAAACACAACTTTCCACAATCGTATCAAAGCGAGAACGTTTTGCTTTAAAACGCCCCATATTTGAAGCTGATCGCAGTTTTTAGATGAAAGCAGTCCAGTGCCAGGACGCTTTAAATCAAATGCTGTTTTGGAAAGATGAGGTTCTTTCCCAGCACTTGAAAGGCATCTTGACATAAGGGAACATCTGTATGTATCTCTGTGTGCGTACGTTTTACTGTTATGACGGCTATGCATACCAAAAGAAGGGGCGAAAGGCACAATTGTGACAGGAACAGACGGCACAGTCAGTTACCTCTCCCTGACCTTTTCTTTCTTCCCACAATTTAAGTTGGGGGTGGGGGTAAAGGGAATATCTCTGAAGGGCTCAAATCTCCAAGGAAAGAGTGGGTCTTGTTTCAGCCTTGGAACTCCCTCTCATTGCATCCACCCACTCCCACTCGGTCTCCAGTGCAGATGCTGCCTTTACCTGCAAAGCATTTATTTGTAGCTTTAAAAGATATTTTGCAGGATTTGGCCTCAACGGAGATATGGAATGGAGACAGCCATTCATCAAAGGGAACTAAATTCATGTGCTCATTTTTCAGTTGCAGGTTCATAATGTTTTCTTTAATTTTCTTCTGAAAGCAGTGGGGAGGAACCCTTCTCTCCCTCTCCCTCTCCCCCTCCCTCTACCCCTCCCTCTCCCATTAGAATTCATCCTCATTTCCTTATTTTCTCTCTCTTCCTGTTCATTTTCAAAAGATATTCAGGATTTGACTGTATTTTCATTCTTTTACATTTTTAATACCTCCCACAAAGCACCTTGCATTATTATAATAAATGTCTTTTTCAGTAATGTTCTTCCAGACTCACTAAATAAGCACAGCTTGGCATAAATTCGTTTTATTGGTTTTGTGAAAGATTTTGAAATGGGAGCATATTTAAACACACATTTTTTCACCTGCATCCTGAAGATGTATAATACAATGGTGCTATACTATGTGTCCTGCTGATAATTTGAATTGCCACTTAGACCTGTTCCCCCTTCTATGGATTTCAGCAGCATGCAGAGGTCTTCTGCCCTGAGCCACCTTGCATATGCATCCGGGAGAAAAAAATATCAGTTTGCTTCAAGTGTTAATGTGAACTTATCTAATTTGCACTTGCTGAAACAATAGATGAGCAAGAACACAGCTATGATTTGAAACCCACTCTTCTCCATATTCTGTTTTTTTTAACAAACTGTGCATTAAGATGCCTATATTAGTGAAATATATTATACTAGGAAAATTGCTAAGATATGGTGAGCCACTGTCCCTGTAGTAGGAATCTGTGAATCCCCTTCCTTTTCTATTTCACTGTTTTCCCATTGGGACACAGTACCTAAGGTGGTAGTGGTGACCCTGACTTAAATACATTATTGCTTCTATATCTTCTGAATAGTGAACATTTCTGCTATGCCTGCTAAAGTTACTTCCCCACTTCACACACACACACACACATGAGCAATCACAGAGCTGGTGATTAGTGCTTTGAATTACAGTGGTACCTCGGTTTATGAACACAATTGTTTCCGGAAGTCTGTTCATAAACTGAAGCGTTCATAAACTGAAGTGAACTTTCCCATTGAAAGTAATGGAAAGTAGATTAATCTGTTCCAGACGGGTCCGCGGAGTACTCAAACTGAAGCGTACTTATCCCGAAGCATGGGTGTAATTGGTTCCGGAAGTCTGTTCATAAACTGAAGCGTTCATAAACTGAAGCGAACTTTCCCATTGAAAGTTATGGAAAGTGAATTAATCTGTTCCAGATGGGTCCGCGGTGTTCACAAACCGAAAATTCATAAACCGAGGTGTTCATAAACCGAGGTTCCACGCTAGTCACCTACAGGAGTAATACCATTCAGGAGTAATACCAATGTAACCAGTGTGGTGGCCTCCAGATGTTATCTAGCTCCCACCAGATCAGCCACCACAGCCAATGATCAGGCATCATGGGATCTGGTGTCCCACAATATCAATGGAGCATCAAACTGAGTCTAGCAGAACTAGATACCAAGCACTATTGTACCAAAACAAGAGGCAGTAAGGCGTCCATCCTATGCACACTTTTTATCTTATTTTATAAGAGTATTTCTGACCCACCAACCTCATTCAAATAAATAAGATGAAGAATCCCATGGTGACGTACAATCAAATCATTCAAGTATCATAAAATGCAGAGCACTTAAAGGCAGGCAGCCCCACTGTAACATTGCTTGCAAAGAGTGGTGGCTGGACATTCCCTTGGTGACAAAAATTCAGTTCCTAACTTTAAAAGGCATCTGTCTCCCTGATGTCTCCGTTTTCAGTGAATCCCTAGTTCCAGAATTCCTGAGCATGTCACCCTTTACACTTCATGATGAGGACAAAAAGAGCATTATCTGTAACAGCGACAGCCAAGGTTTATAGATGCTGAGTTCATCACATTGCTGTTCAACATATGTTAAAGTGGATGTGCCTCCTGAATTACAAAGGGACGGGTCAGTTAGATTCATCTTCATACACTATAACTCTGCTAATCACCCATACTTCCTCCCTCCCTCCTTCCCATTGCAGTTAAGTTAGCACCAAAATGTCCCCCCCCCCAAACCAGGGCAAGAAAACATGCCACAGGCTTTCTTCTGGAAGCTTTGAAAGGACATGCCATTGTCTCCAACTGAAGCAGAGATAAACCTAATGTTGAAATATCTTGGAAAATTTTATGACAGAATAATTACATGTTTGTTTTCACAATCTGTCAGCATGACGGCATCTGTCAGTGCTGTCTCTGGGCTGCAGTATTTATGCAGCTGTCTTCTATACATTACATATTTTTATTAACCATTTTAGCATTTAAAAAACCAACAGGACTCTCACAGTGCACCTAAATTATATAAATTCCATAGGATGTGTAAGATCCTTTGATTTTGTGACATGATTTACGCACACCACTTCTCCACAGTTATGCTACTTAACCTACAAAATCCAGCATCCCTGAAAGCTTTGGGGTTTGAGGCTTTTATTAGTTCCTTTTCCTGGGGTGGTGGGAATTATATCTGTCTCTGGGTGTTAGAGGTTGGATGCTGTTGCATTTTTTGTGAGTCATGCCCATCTGGAATGCGATCAGGGCTTTTTTTTCAGCCGGAACTCAGTTCCAGCACCTCTCAGGTGGATACCATTGCCATTATAAGAGAACAAGGAAGTGTGTGTGTTGAGTTCTGGCACCCCTTTCCCTAGAAAATAGCACTACATGTGATTAATCATAGAACTGTAGAGTTGGAAGGGACCCTGAGGATCATCTAGTCCAACCCCCTGCAATACAGGCATATCCAGCTGCCCCATGCGAGGATTGAACCGGCAACCTCGGTGTCATCAGCAGCACCACACTCTAACCAAGAAGAAACTTTCCATTCCCATGCGCTACATTTCATTAATTTTATTTCCACATATGTTACAGTTACCGGTGGTTACTTTGGCTGCATAGAATTAATACTTTATATGTCCTTTGCCTTTCTGGAAAGCCATGATTAAAAAAAAATTACATTGAGAACAGAGTTTCAGTGTATTTTGTAAAATGGTTATAGAGCATGTTGTTCACTCCATTACGCAGTGCCCTCCATATAAAGATCCTTATGAAAAATATCTGAGTATAGCTGGTAGGGGGGGGGATGCTAAATCAAGTGAGTTTGTGAGCTTTTTTGCTGTTGGACAAGGAACATTATGTTACTTTGCATGTTTCTCTATTTGCGCTAGCCGCCAGAAAATTAAGAGCCCAATTTGTGGCTCGACTCTGAATGTCTTTTATCTTTGTAATGGCTCATAGCTAAAAAAATAAAATGGTTACTACTACTGCAGTTTAACACTTTTACAGGAGCAGAGCAGCCTCAACAATCTCCAGCTTTTTGTCATCCCCAGGGAGCATTTTAGTGCTTTTTGAGAGCAGTGGGCAACCCTGGGCTTTAGTTCAATAAAGTATTGAAGCGGATGTGTAGGTGTTCTTCTGCATGAGACCCTTGGCTATTGATTTCCCCACCCTGCTCCAGCATTTGCAGTTTTCTCTGGCTCTGGTCAAAACTTTTATTTATTATTATTAGTTTACCACCATGTTTAAACCTCCATGATCTTGAATATGATCTTCACTTGTATACGTGACAGCTACAGCCTAACCCACAATGCAAGGCTGCTTCAGAACAGCTAGTAGACTTTTGACAGCTGCTAGGAACCTGTTTGAAATGGCTTACCATGAGCTGTGTTGGTTTTTGTTTTTGGTTAAAGAAAATATATATAGATATAAAAGGAGAATTCCCTGGATGCATGGATCCAGGTTTGGAACAAGTACTCTTGGGTGAGAGCACCCCAGTAGAGATTTAGTATCACAAAATATGTAGCAAAGTGAAGAGTGGAAATATAGGTTGTTAAGCTTTAAAAATATCTAAACCACTGAGCCTAGGGCTTGCCAATCGGAAGGTCGGCAATTCAAATCCCCATGACGGGGTGAGCTCCCGTTGCTCGGTCCCAGCTCCTGCCAACCTAGGAGTTCGAAAGCACATCAAAGTGAAAGTAGATAAATAGGTACCGCTCTGGTGGGAAGGTAAACGGTGTTTCTGTGCGCTGCTCTGGTTTCGCCAGAAGCAGCTTAGTCATGCTGGCCACATGACCCAGAAAATCTGTCTGCGGACAAACGTTGGCTCCCTCGGCCAGTAAAGCAAGATGAGCGTCGCAACCCCAGAGTCATTCGCGACTGGACTTAATTGTCAGGTGTCCTTTACCTTTACCTTTTTAATGTTGCTTCCAAAGTTCACCTCTTCTCTTAACATAGAAAGAGACCACACGTTTGGTAAGTTAAAAACTATTTTACAAGTCTTGTAAGTTAAAAACTATATTACAAAGTCTTCAAACATCAGATTCATGTGCTTTTCCACATGGTAGTCAGGACACACAAACAGTAAAACTTAGGTTCCAAAGTGGTGAGAGTTTCTAAATTATTGGTATAGAAACACAAAGACCGCTATCTTAAGACACACAGTCTAAGCTTGGAGAATCTAGTTTAGACATCCTTGCTAGTAGAGTTCACATGGCAGAATGGGAAGAACAAAGGCTTGATAACCCTTCCTCCCAAGATAAGGGGGATTGATCTAGCTAAGCCTGGCAGGACAGCTTATTCTATGGTGTTAACCCCTTCATGCATTAATTTGACTTAAGCATGTTTGTTATATGAGGCTATTTAACCCACAAGCTGGCCACTCACACGTCTCATAGTGCTCAAGATTATTGAATGCATTTGCAGGCCATTCCAGTTCACATGTCATGGTAAGGCTCTTTCTCTCATCCTCAATGGTATGGAAACAAATCCCTGACTTAATGTTATTTCTGCACCAGAAATTGTGGTATTTCTGGCTCCAACAAATCATGGTCAGTAAACCAATAAACCTTGACTACAGATTGTGGATTTTTGGGAATGAAATAAATTGTGATCCTTGATTCAGATGTAATGTTAAGCCAAGGACTGTGACTAGTTTCTTCCAATGCAAGTGGGGAGAAGCAAAGTGGTCAGTACTGAAACATTTGTGATGTTCGAACGAGACCACTGTAGGTTAGTACCAGTGAGCTAAAACTACAACTGTATTCTTGGTGGCATTTGAATGTCTCTTCCCGAGCCAATGCAGGCAGCAGTTTCAAGTGGGGAGTTTAGAAACCAGTGGAGCCAGCTTATGTAAACAACTTTATGATTTATGGAAGCAATTTCTTAAAGTTCTGTAAAGTTGGGAGGGACTCAAGGGTCATTTAGTCCAACTCCCTACAATTTAGGAATCACAGCCAACTGAATATTAGCATTCCTTTCTCCCACTGCAGGCCAAGGACACATCCCAGGTCTTCCTTGAGGGTGTTTCATCCCTCAGGAGAGAATTTTAGATAGCAGAGAGGGCTTCAGTGGGGAGAAAGAAGCGTGAAAACCACATTGCATGAGGATGGAGGCTAACAGATTGAGGTTGAATCCTGAGACAGAAGTACTGTTTTGGGGGGACAGAAGGTGGGCAGGTGTAGAAGACTCCCTGGTCCTGAATGGGGTAACTGTGCCCCTGAAGGACCTGGGAGTCATTTTGGACTCACAGCTGTCCATGGTGGCGCAGGTCAATTCTGTGTTCAGGACAGCTGTTTATCAGCTCCATCTGGTACGCAGGCTGAGACCCTACCTGCCCGCGGACTGTCTCGCCAGAGTGGTGCATGCTCTAGTTATCCCTCGCTTGGACTACTGCAATGCGCTCTACATGGGGCTACCTTTGAAGGTGACCCGGAAACTACAACTAATCCAGAATGCGGCAGCTAGATTGGTGACTGGGAGCAGCCGCATCTCCACCCCCATCGTTCTGCCCGTTCTGAGGTCCAGCGCTGAGGGCCTTCTGCCGGTTCCCTCCCTGCGAGAAGCCAAGTTGCAGGGGGCCAGGCAGAGGGCCTTCTCAGTAGTGGCACCCGCCCTGTGAAACGCCCTCCCACCAGATGTCAAAGAGAAAAACAACTACCAGACTTTTAAAAGACATCTGAAGGCAGCCCTGTTTAGAGAAGCTTTTAATGTTTAATGGACTATTGCATTTTAATATTTTGTTGGAAGCCGCCCAGAGAGGCTGGGGAAACCCAGCCAGATGGGCAGGGTATAAATTATTATTATTATTATTATTATTATTATTATTATTATTATTATTATTATTATTGACTTCTGCCATGCTGGATTCAACACAACAGTTCTCTACAATTGTTAATTAAATAAAAACAGTTACTTAAATTAACTAAATAAATGGAGTTTGTTGTTACGCATTTATTCATCAGTGATTCTATTTTAGACATATGAAGACCACTGAGTTCTTTCTGCAAATGCATGGCAGCCTCTGTGCTAATAGCTTATTGCCATGATCAAAGTACCATGGCTTACCCTAATTATATACTTAACATTTTCCTCAATTTTCATGTTTTGTTTTTAAATCTCATATTAGAAATCCTTTACCTACCTATCACAAAAATAGTTTTCTTTTACTCAAGCTTAAACAGCACAACACATTTGCAACTGCTGTATGAGAACTAAATTTGGCATATTTTTTTAAAAAAATCACTTGGCTGTGGAAAACTTCCAGGAACATTTTAATTTAGATTTAATTGTTGATATCAAGATGGGGGAAAATTAGGTTTCCCATTCAGATTCTAGCCTTGGGGTTTGCTAAAAGACAGGGCCTGACTTCCTCTGCTTTCCATTAGGAGGAGGATTTGAGCAGGACAAAAATAGGAATCACAATTAATGCAAAGAAGATTAAGTTCTTGGGCTCATATCTTCTAAAGAATATCTCACAAAGGCTATTGGGGGTTATTATGGTCTCATGTGCTGAGAATTCCCAAGACTACCATTTGACTCAGGTCAAATGAGATGTTTCAAGGCAGATGAAGTATACATCTCCTGACATTTTTTTAAAATAAAAACTTAATGTGTGGCCTAAGGATGCTGCAAGTTTGAGCAGAGGAAGAGTGAAAAGAGGAGATATTTAACCCTCCCCCCTCTACTCTTGCCACTTCAAATTCTGTGCAATGTGGTTAAAAACGGTCCTCCTGATTATGCAAACAAATTCCTCTGAAGAATGGCCAGAGGAGAAAGGGCTAAGCAGCCAATTCCTCTGCTCAGACTTGCAGACTCCCATAGCTTTCCTTCATCAAAAAGTTGAAGAATTGTTTGCACATGTATTGTCTAGTCCAGGTTTCCCAAACTTGTGTCTCCAGCTGTTTTTGGACTACAATTCCCATCATCCCTGACCACTGGCCCTGTTAGGTAAGGTTGATGGGAGTTGTAGTCAAACAACAGCTGGATACAAGTTTTGGAAACTCTAGTCTACTCCAGTCTTTCCCCAAATTGGTGTCCTCCAGATGCTGTTGGAGTCTTCAAACCCATTAGACTTTTTAAACAGGTTCCCCACCTCTGCCAAATCACAGACCACATCTGTTTCCATTGAATGAACATAAAAACCATGGATCTGGTAATTGCCAGTGCTGCAAAAACATGGATCCTTATTTATTTATTTTTACCAAGAAATGCCCTCAAAACCACCATCTAATAATTGGTGACTCTTGTATCCACAAAAAATTTGGCAGCATCTGTGTTAACCTTTCAAGTTTCTATTGAGTTTGATGAGTAATTGTTATTTTGTGTCAGCTGATTTGCTCAATTTTTATTTTTATTTTAAAATGGAGCTTGTACTAAAAACTATTGCTGACCTTTCATGATGCCCAAGCAGTTGAAACCTCTAAGCTTTGATTATTGATTATTTAATTTCTATACTGATTAATACATTAAAAAAACTGTAAGTGCTATACAAAAAACTAAAGCAACAACTTAAGCAAAATATTACTAAAATGCAGTTACATAAAAAGTTACAACATAAAAAAATTCCTTCCAGTAGCACCTTAGAGACAAACTAAGTTTGTCATTGGTATGAGCTTTCATATGCATGCACACTTCTTCAGAAAAAGTTACATTAATGCAAAGTTGCACACGCACACACACACACACACACACACACGAACACCTCTGCTCACCCACAAAGGCCTCACATCAAGTAGAGTTCCTGCAAACAGCGGGCATCACTCTAGTCTCTTGCTCTAGACCAGGCATCCCCAAACTTCAGCCCTCCAGATGTTTTGGACTACAATTCCCATCTTCCCCGACCACTGGTCCTGTTAGCTAGGGATCATGGGAGTTGTAGGCCAAAACATCTGGAAGGCCGCAGTTTGGGGATGCCTGCTCTAGACTAGCTTTTTATGGGAAGGCCCAATGCGGATGCTACTTCCTCAGGTTGTCCACAATTGTGCTCCCCACTCAGCTGAACTCTCCACACCCAGTTCTACAGTGGGTTTGTTGAGTTTCCCGGTGGGTCCAAAGGACAGGTAAAGATCCCCTATCCGCTCCCAGTTCTTTCTTCACCCTCTGTCCTCTACTCTCCCCCCCCACACACACACACCTGCAAATATGTATCCCAGGAAGAAACAAATGTAGAGCTGGGTATTTTCTGTCACATCCACACCCTAATCCCTTTTTATTTTCTTTAATCACTGTTATTAAAAAGGGTGAGTACAGCTGACTCACAGATCTGAACCAAGAGCGAGCTTTACTGAACATTTACAAAGTCTTTGTGTCATAAAGACATTTGAAGATATTCTTCACCTTGTAGGATCAAGACTGTACTAATATTTTACAATTCCCTTTTAATGCTTTAAATCTCAGTTCTATACCCACTCTAAGGCTGCATTCAGATGGCACTTTATTTCTTCTTCCCAACATTTCCTTCCCCAATAATTTTTGTATTTTATGGGCTCTTTCACACAGAAATTGTGGTTTTAGTTGCAGCTAATATTTGCTGAGTTACGGTCCATTGTTTTGTTGTATTATTTGCTGTTGCTGATTTCAGCGTGCACAGTATTTATTATTGAATTATTGAAAGCATTGATACCCCACTTTCTGTGTATATATATATATATATATATATATATATATATATATATACCGGTATATATATATACTCAAGTTGGTTTAGCACACTGGAAATAAAATTGATCAACCAGAAATAAATGTGCTAAAACTAAACCATTAAAATAGACAGGGACATCAAATGAAAATTTAAAAAATGTCCAGGGAGTAAAAAAACAATCCATACTCTATATTCAAAATGCCTTTCAAAATCAAAAAGGTCCTCATGAGATGGCAAAAAACTATAATTTACAAAATTAGTTGCATGTCTACTTGCATAATTGCCATGATTTACATTCCTGAAACCATTAAACATTGATCAGTCATCACGGCTGCACAGATCCTCTTGAACTGTGGTCCATTCTCTTTTCTTAATTGACTTTCCTGTTTCTCAATCAGCAAATCAAAACCTTTTTTTTTTAATTCTGGAAGTTGAGTGCCAATGGTAGTGTCACATTTTTCGTTTGTGGAAGAGAGCTTGGCTGATTAATGGATCATTGAGAATGTAAAGGCAGTGCTTTGCAAATTTGCTAAATGTATGGGTTTCATTCCTTCTTCTAAAACTAATGCAAAGTTGAATTTAACTAGCAGAGAGCCAGCTCAGCTGAACCTTAATTCAGATACACAGGACTTTAATTCATTTCTGTTCCTTAAAAATTAAGCCCCATGGGATTGCTTGGATCTGTAGTAGCCTAATCCATAGCACACTTACATCAAAGCACTTGGATTAAAAACTGATTTTCAGACAGTTCACATGACCATATACATGGTTTGCTAGGAACACGGTTTGATCTGTGCAGAGTTCTTTGCATGGTTGATGACACTGGCAGATTGATTCCCTGCATGTCCAGCTTACCAGCTTACATGTTTTGCCATTTGGCAAGACTGCTAAAGAGATCCTGAAATTTTGCAGTAGACAGGCAGGTGGGAAATGTTAAGTCTTACACTAGAAACCTGGTACATAATGCCGTAATTCCTATCCCCTTTAAAAACTAAATTTCCTTCCAGAATTATGTTATGGTGAACTTTCAAACATGTTTTATGTACTAAAATGTGGGAAAGGAAATCAATCCCCTTTGCACAACACAACTGAAAAATCATAGTGCGGATAAGCCCCCCCCCCCACAGGTGCTCAGGTGAAGGTGAGAAAGAACCTATGTGGACATACAAGCTATGTGCAAAGGCTTTGTCCAAGCAACTGCAGACCCTATTTGAGCATCCGTAATCACATGGACTACAGTTTGACAAGTTGAATGTGCATGGGCTCCTTCAGACCTTCACCAGAACATACATATGGGGCAGCAGGAGGGGCAACAACCACAGTCATGTTTCCTGCTCAACAAGCACTACCATTTGAATGGGTGGAAGGATCTATGAATGGATGGGGAACTTGTGGTCCTCCAAATATTGTTAGACTCCAAGTCCTTTCCTTTCAGACTTAGCCAGCATGGCCAATGGTCAAGGGAGCTGTGGTCCAACAACATCCCGAGAGTCACAAGTTCCATATGCCTGTGCTAGAAAGAAAGGAAACATAATGCCTCATGGATAAACAGCAGCCTTTAGAATGCTTTTTGAACCCATTATATAAACATAGGAATAAGCTCTTTTGAAGCTGGAAACACCAGGCTTATCCCTGCTTGTGGTTTCTTGATAAATGTTTTTTTTAATGGCCTTACCTTCTGAGTCAGCATGGGTGTGTTAGATGGTTGGATGCAACAGTGGTTCACAAGATCATTGGAAAACAGACTTTATAGAAAATAGCAACTGCCAAGAAGGTGCTGCAATGTTCTGGGTAATCTCTAAAAGAATGTGACCTCCAGCAATATGCTCTGACTGGAAAGAAGGATCCCTGCAGGGAGTTCCAGGTTTTGTGTGCTGAAGCTCAGATAATTGGGAAAGGTACCACCAAAGCCAAGAAGATGCCAACATGGTTCACAAGCAGAGTCAAGGAGACTGTTAGAAGCAAGGTTTCTTTCAGAAAACAAGTCTTGTCCAAACAAAAAGAATAAAAAGGAGCACAAACTTTGGCAAAAGAAATGCAAGCAGGCAATAGCGGGCAAAAATATATAAACCAAAATCATTTCTAAAAAATGTATTAGAAACAGGAAGCTGACTAAGGAAGCAGTTGGACCTTTAGATGACATGGGAGTGAAAAGTGTGCTAAAGCAGTAAAAGGAAATTGCAGAGAAGCTGAATGAATTCTTTGTCTTCACTGCAGAAGATGTGCTTCAACTAACTTTTTCAGGAAGGGAATGCAAGGAAGTAAGGCAAATCGTTTGGAGAAGAGATGAAGTTCTCAATCAGGGGTTGGGAACCTTTTCTGCCCAGCAGGCCAGATTTTTATCTCCATGCTCCTGGCAGGTTGAAACTGACAGGTGGACAGGGCTACCCACCTGTGCATCACCTGATGTGATAGGGACATCATGTGATACTGTGCTTTGAAGCCCCAGTTGTCAGCACTTCAAATCACAGTACAGAGATATCTGTGGGCAGAATTCCTGCATTGTAGGGGGTTGGACTAGATGACCCTTGGAGTCTCTGCGAACTCTACAATTCTATGATTCTTGCACTATCCATGCTCTAGCTGTTGTCCAGTCTGCTTCTTTGTTTGGAGCTACCTAGAATACCAAAAGGCAACATCAGCTCCACAATGATGAAAAGGTGCCCATGAGAAATCATGTTGATAGCCCAATGAATTTTAACATTTCATAGTGAAAGTAGGGTGAAAAGGTAGCCTGTTCACTGGCAAATCCCCAAAGCATTCAGGTTTCCATATTCTCACATTTTACATTTGTATAACAATACGTTGACCATTACAAGCATCCATAATATCTCAAGAATCTCAATGTACTGTTGCCCTAGTAGATCCCAACAGCAGTTATTATGATAGAAATTAAGATAAAAATGGGTAATTTACAGAAGATACTTGGTGGCTCTTGAAATCTACCAGTGAACTGCATAAATGAATGAGTCACATTTTCAACATTTACCCCAGCTCCAATGAAAATATTGCCATCTACCCTAAGGTGATGGCTCTTTGTTGGCTCTTTGTTGGGGCAAATTGCTTTTTTGGTTTGTTTTGGGAAAGTACAAACTAGCTATGGTGAATGTTGTTCTTTAATACTAAATGATGGAAATGAGGATAGAACTTGGTAATTTACTTGCAACGCTCAGTTGACCTTGAGATTTTCTGTAAATGTCAGAGTTTTCTGACATTTCCCACTGGCCTCCTAAAAGCTTATTGATAAAGGTCAGCACTAAACAAGTTCTATTCACCATCATATTTACATTGCCTTCATTAAGACAGTTATTAAATCTGTAATTCTGTCACTCAAGCTTAAATTTATCAAACAAAACTGGTCATCTTCTCCTACTCCTAAATTTCACCCAACAAGCACTCAGAGCTATAATGAAAGCCAGAAGGTAAGAAATGTAATTAATTTGGTGACTAGAACTCAAGTGGCGCTGTGGGTTAAACCGCAGAGTCTAGGGCTTGCTGATCAGAAGGTCGGTGGTTCGAATCCCTGCAACAGGGTGAGCTCCCGATGCTCGGTCCCAGCTCCTGCCCACCTAGCAGTTCAAAAGCACAACAAAGTGCAAGTAGATAAATAGGGACCGCTCCGGCGGGAAGGTAAACGGCGTTTCCGTGCGCTGCTCTGGTTCGCCAGAAGCAGCTTTGTCATGCTGGCCACATGACCCGGAAGCTGTCTGCGGACAAAACGCCGGCTCCCTTGGCCTATAGAGCGAGATGAGCGCCGCAACCCCAGAGTCGGACACGACTGGACCTGATGGTCAGGGGCCCCTTTACCTTTAGAACTCAAGGCCCAGCTTTGGATGCTAAGTGGATGACACTTAGCAAGAGACTCACTCCCAGTTATATTTCCCTCCATCTAAGCAAGAGGGATAATAACGATAAGCTATTTTCAGACGATCAGTGTGAGCTAAATGAACGCATCTGGCAGCAAGGAGCAGGGCTGTACTGGCAGGTCTCACACCCCACTCTATGTGTATTCATCAGTCTGTGAAAACAGACGCAAGGCATGTGGAAACTTAAAAGCACAGGCTCTGTATTTGCAACCCGGACCTACAAAACGCCTTGAAAGAGTACCCTAGATTGATTATCTGAAAAACATATAATCTTGGAGAAATCAGAACAACAGTTATAGGAACTGTGATTACTGAGAATTTATGCACTCAGTAGATCCTTCTATAATCCAGGCTTCGTTTTAAAACCCTCGGATATCCATTCAGTATATCCTCTTACAGCCCCAAGTCAGTTTAACCTTGTAACTCAGTGTAAAGTGCACTCCCAAAGTTATGTACTGCTGATACCAGCAGCAATCCAATTTGGACTTTTTTTTGTAGTTTACTCCTCTTCACTAGCTTGAAATGGCCCTTCTCCACTTTTATCCAAAGGTCTTTTACCTCTTCTCTGGATATAGTCCTGTATGGCTTGCTAAACTTCCAAACAAATTAGCACACAGGCCACTGATGGATATATGAGTTTTAAACTAGGGACATAAGTGTGTGAAAAAGCCTGATAGCTTGGAGGCAATGCTCTTTGAAGGCTCAGGGGACATTCAAGCTTTGGAGACATTTTCAGAATATCTGCCCCATTGAACCATCAGCCATGGAGGAAGGTGTTTGAGATGAAGATGTGAGCGTCTAAAGCAGGAACTATTTCAGCTGGAAATTTCTACATGGCACAGCTTTAAAGGAAGGTTTCAAAAGGTGAGCTTAAAAGACTAAGTGGAAACATGTGATCTCATCCCTTAATTTAGCAGTGTGGTGTAAGAAGCTCTGTTTGTGTACCACACACTTGGCACGAACCCCCACCTACCCCCAGCCACTTGTAAAAGCTGGCCTCTTCCCTTCGTTATAGTACTTTGTTTAATAACAGTTTCCATCTCCTTAATTCTATGATGACATCATTTTATCTACAAACTAAAGTGTGAAAAGTGTACATTGTGGTTGAAATAAATGGCAATTCTCCCCTTTACTTTCATACAGGGTGGCGTCCTTTTGCTACCCGCTTTCTTGTGGATTAGATCCCATTCTCTACATGCTGTCCTAAAGTCTACATATACAAACAGAAAGAAAATATATAAATGTGCTTCAGAATAGAACATAATTCCAGAAGACATTGGCTATCTACACATTAGCAGCTTAAAATGCAATGACGTCATTCTCCTTTCTGCACCATTGCATTTTTAAATTGCTGTTTACACTAGACAGACATTGGAGACGTATTCGCCCAATGTTCTTTACCTGATTGGTTTTCCCATGCCTTCGACCCCACTAAACTTCTATTCAATGGAGCAGTCATCTGAGCATGCACAAAGGTTTTCTGAAATGTTCACACCTCAGCTCAACTCCCACACCTCAGCTTAGCCTAACAGGCATCCCCAAATTGAGGCCCTCCAGATATTTTGGCCTACAACTCCCATGATCTCTAGCTAACAGGACCAGTGGTCGGGGAAGATGGGAATTGTAGTCCAAAACGTCTGGAGGGCCGAAGTTTGGGGATGCCTTGCTTAGGCTCTCAAGTCAGACAGAATCTTATTTGAGGGCAATCACATCAAACCTCTGTATTTCTCGAGAAAATTCAGGATACATATGGATTGTGGCCAGCGCCATGTGTACAGTGGTACCTCGGGTTACAAACGCTTCTGATTACAAATGCTTCTGGTTACAGACTCCGCTAACCTCAAAGTAGTACCTCAGGTTAAGAACTTTACCTCAGGATGAGAACAGAAATCGCAGGGCGGCAGCAGGAGGCCCCTTTAGCTAAAGTGGTACCTCAGGTTAAGAACATTTTCAGGTTAAGAACGGACCTCCAGAACGAATTAAGTTCTTAACCCGAGGTACCACAGTACTCTGTTTCAAACACCAGCAGTGGGAGCGCACTGGAGCTGGAGTAAATGGCAATGTACACACAGCCATTGTGTATGTACCATTGCAGAGATCAGCCAAAGTGTGAGCTTTATGGAAAGTCTGGCATTCCTCTGCTTTCTCTGAATGATGTGTGGTTTGTTGTTTGTTTATTGATATTTTTTAAAAAGTGACCGTAATATATCAAGCCTTTCAGAATGCTTTCCATTTACCATAAGTAGTCCTCTTTGCTGTGTGTGGAAACTTCGTTTCATACAGACATCAGCTTCTTCCACATTTGAGTTTGCACTAAAATGCTGTAAATTGTATCTGGATGAATATCCCACCTGTTCACAGTT
Organism: Zootoca vivipara; assembly: GCF_965207765.1. NCBI lineage: Eukaryota > Metazoa > Chordata > Lepidosauria > Squamata > Lacertidae > Zootoca > Zootoca vivipara. Next base: position 56,818,565 of record NC_142586.1, on the reverse strand, counting down.
GTTAACAATTAGAATCCCAAATTAGTGCATAACCATGCACAGAAAAGGTGATTAAAAAGGTGATTAAAAAGCTACCCTTCCCCATCCTTACTCCAAATATGATTAGGTGGTTATATAACAACAACAACAATTTATTTGTACCCCACCCATCTGACTGGGTTGCCCAAGTCACTCTGGTTATTAACGGTTATTAATCAGCAATTAAGCTGGTTATGTTTTTGATGTGCTTTTTTATTTAAAACTTTTGGAATGTAGTTTTTACTATGTGATTGTTGATAGGGTCAAATAATTAATGTCCCAATCCCACTGACTACATGATACACTAAGTCTTGTCCAGGCTGCAGCTTGGATTATTTTTCTCATATCACTTTTCTTCCACCACAGAACCCAAGGCAACAAGCATATGGTTCCTAAACCCAGGTCTGTTTCGCTTCAGCAAGGGTCTCATTTCCCTTCATTCCATACCTATGTTTGGGTCCGATGCTGTGGTGCCAAGCTGCCTGAATGGCACTGGGGGGGGGGATGGGGCAACCGACTGAAAAAGATGTCAATCACTGCAGGGGTTTTGTTTTAAGGACACCCTTTCAGACCACCAGTCACATGGCCTGCTGAGAAAGGTTCGACCTGGATAGCTCAGTTGGTTACAGCGTGGTGCTGAAAATGCTAAGGTTGCAGGTTCAATCCCCATATGGGATAGCTGCATATTCCTGCATTGCAGGGGGGATTGGTCCTAGATCAGGGTTTCCCAAACTTGGGTCCCCAGCTGTTTTTTGGACTATAATTCCCATCATCTCTGACTGCTGGTCCTGCTAGCTAGGGATGTTGGGAGTTGCAGTCCAAAAACAGCTGGAGACCCAAGTTTGGGAAACCCTGCTCTAGTCTCGGTGATCCTCAGGGAGGGTTCCTTCCAGGTCTACAATTCTATGATTCAGTTCAGGGCAGCGGGGCCAAAGTGCAGTGCTGCCAAAGCAGCACATCTGACACCTGAAAGGGGCCACCTGTGGAAACCACTTAGAGGTCGCACAGCAGCACCACCTCTGGTGGAGCAAACGCACTGCAACACAACATGTTGAGACTGCCACCTGGAGTAGAGGGGTGCAGAACCAGGCTGTGTCCTGGCGCCGCCCTGCTGAGGCTTACAGGTGTTGGATGAGCTGCCTGTTATCTACCTGGTACCTGATAAATCCTCCGTCTGGCAGGGCGCGCGTCGCTCCCCTCCTTCCCTCCCGCGTCCACGAGGCACGTGCCGCCTCTCTCACCGGCTCCGTCTCTCAGCAGCCGGATTCTGAAGAGGAGCACGTGTCAAAGGCTTCTCCTGTTGAACTTCTGCCTGTCCGAGAAGCTCCTCGTTGTCCAGCTCTGCCCCTTCGCTCTTTCCCCTCAGGACCTTCGCTTCCCCGCCTCAGGGCTCCTCACCCAGGTCGCGCTCTCCTCCTCCCTCTCCCGCGCTTTCCTCAGCCCTCGAGGCCCGCTGACTTCGCGGGGGCGGGGTGACGCCGGGCCCCCGCCCCGTCCAATGAGCAGGCGCGGCGCCTGGCGGAGGCGCCAGGAGGCTGCCTCGGCCAGCTCAGTCCCCGGCGCTGCTGCTGCCCCACAGCTTAGCGGACGGTCCGCTGAGGTGCGCGCCTGGCGCGGGTTCAGCGGGCGACGAGGATGCGCCGCTGGCCGCTGCTGCTGCTCCTCTTGTGGGGGCTGCCCGCCGTGCCCGGGCGCCACTACCCGCACAGCGCCGTGCTGGACGGGGCGTCCCGCTACCGGCTCTCGTGGGCTGCGCAGGGGAGCTCCATCGCCTTCCGCCTGGAGGTGCGCGCGGCGGGCTACGTGGGCTTCGGCTTCTCGCCGACGGGAGGCATGGCTTCGGCGGACATCGTGCTGGGCGGATTGGACGCGGGGAAGCCCTACCTGCAGGTGAGGCGGACGGGCGCCTTGGACAGAGCGCTGGGGGGGGGCAGAGTACGATCTGATCAGGGAAGGGGGTCTGGCTCACATGTGCATTGGGGGACAGGGAAGGAGGAGAAGGGCTGGCTCCCCCTTCCAGGAACAGGGATCCAAACTCCTTAGGGCTCAGTGGGATGGGCAGTCGTGCACTCTGTGCATGCTCAGAGCAGGAGGGTCCATTGTAAAGCTGCTGGTGCAGTGAAGGGCAACGGGACAGCCACCAAATCGCGACCGACCGTTTGGGACAAGGGAGGGTGGATGTAAGGGGCAAAATGGGATCTCATGCGTGCTTCTTCTCCTGAATAGTCATTTAGTATGCCATCACTACTATTATCATTTTCGATTTATATACCGTCCTTCATCAAAAGATCTCGGGCGGTTCACAAAGGGATAGGTTTGGAAAAACTTCCTAAGGGATAGGTTTGGAAAAACCTCCTTACGGGTTTTCAGTGAACTTGCTGGGTTGTAAAAAGAATTAATATGAGGAAACATTAAAACATGTATTGGAGTTATTCTGGCATGTGTGAGGTGCGTGTTTTTATGGGGAGGGTGTGTGCCAGCAATCCTATGCGAGACAGAGAGTAATAGAAGACTTAAAAGGGTTTAATTTTTTTTTGACCTATTCTGAATAGCCTTATCTCCCAGGTTAGAAGCCTAGTGCTGAAGCTGGTTCTGAATTTGACAGGTTTGAGGGTTGATCCCTGGGCAAGACTTGGATCCATCTAAGACCCTTCTAGGGTGAGCAGATGAGTGACCAGATGGGTAGCGTGCTCATCGGAGGAAAAGGCAATGATATACAAACAAGGAATTTTCTGCCTCTCAGCTGTCTGCTTCTCAACTGGCATTGACAGAGCACTCATAGTATGTAAATCTGTGTTCAGTTGAGTTTAAAGGTGAGCGTGCTTAGGATTGCAGCCCTAAGTTTTAGCATTGTTAATGATGACACAAGCCCCAATGTTCACATGACTGTGTTCACACTTCATGTGCACAGATTCGGGAATTAATATTGTTAGTAATAGAATGTTGAATATTTGTAGGGATGGGCGAATCTGGAGATTTTCATTTCTCTTCAGTTTCTCATTTTTCCACTCTCTTCGGTTCATCAGATTTCTACATCAGTTTGCAGTTACATAAAAGAACAAACCTTGACTACCAGGACTTCTGCAAAGGGAGGTTTTGTGTCACACATCTTTTGGAATTCTTTTAGTGTGCCCACAAATATTCAGTTGGGGGAGATCTGGTTGACATTATACCGTATGTACTTAGACTTCCAAAATGCTTTTGATGAAGTTCCTCGCAAAAGGCTCATGAGTAAATTTAGCAACCAGCCACATGATAAAAGATCATAGGAACACAGGAAGCCACTTTATATCATCTAGCATTTACAGATTAGCGACAATATAAAGGTTCGATTTTTTCCCCTTTAGTTATACTTATTTACTTATGTTTATATAAGTAAGCATAAGTAAACATGGTGCACACAATATGGTGCTTTACATGGCTTTATATAAATAAAAGAAGTCCCCTGCTCCCACGAAACTTGCAGTTCATATGCTCCATTAGATAAAACTGCTTTGCTTTCATCAAAGAAGATATAAATCAACATCTAGCTTGATAGATCTGTGTAATATCACAATGGAAGGTTTGAACAGTGGAATTGAAGTGTTTTTACATAGTATTTACAAGAAAAACACACATATATACACAAACAAGCCAGAGATTCCCCCCCCCCCGGAATTAATTTTTTTTAAAAAAAATACCCCGCCAGGAATTGATTTCCCACATCCCCACCCAAAAAAGAAAATATTTGCCAAGTACTAGAGATCAGGAAAACTTTTAAATAAAAAACATAAATAATTGTCTTTCTGTGTGCCTCTTGATGTTACCTGGGGCTTTTGCTTCAGTATCTGGTATGATGAAACAGAACTTGAAAGATGCTTCTACTAACTCCTTGTAAATAGATCAATCAGGTTGAAGGGTGCAATTATGTTATGGAGACAAAAAAGAACTTTACAAAGGGTCCACACATTCTTTCAAAAACTGTGGTTGAGTAGAGAGGGAGCCTGGAATGATGCATTAGTGGCTGAGCATTCCAGGAGTTCAGAGATTAGAGTGGGAACCCAGCGCTAACTATTTGGAAAGTGCAAGACTTGTGTCTAAATAAGAGTGGTCTCTCAAGCATGCTTAATAGCTGTTCTATGAGGGGTGGGAAAAGAGTGAGAGTTGAGCTAAGGTGGGGGAGAGAAAGAGAGAGCGCTCACCACAGACACATTTGTAGGCCAATGGTAGCAAAGTAGCTGCAGACGGGTGGAGCTATTATTATGAATACATTTAAGCATGGAAAAAGCACATGTACCTCAGTGCAGTGAAGCAAAGATACTTGATGGAGCAAAGATTGGTGCTGCCTCAGAGAAATTGCTCAGTCTGTCTGTGCTTGTAGTTATATTGCCACTGCAATATTGCCGAAGTGAGTTTCTCGGCAGATTACTTGCCATGAGAGTGCTCAAGGCAGCTCTAATTTTTGCATCTAGCTTTTTAAAAGACCCTCTCTTTTTTGCTCATGAATTGACACAGCTTGCATTTTTTTGCCTCCACTGTGGTCTCCACCCCTATCTGGAATTGTGCGTCCCCACCGCCCCAGCCTGTAGTAGCTGTGAGATCCATTTTTGCAAAGGGTAATCCTTCTTTATGAATGCTTGTTTTGTGCAAGTTCTACAGAACGTTGCATTGCAAACCCTTCTGTTGAATTTGTGCACAAAAATAGCCCTTACTTGAGGCATAAATCCTTTTGTGAATAGCTCTTCATTAATACTTGAAAGTGCTGCTTTCATTATAACCCTTGCTTGTTAGCTGACACCCATAATGAAGAAATATTTTTAATCAAATATAATCAATTTGAGATGTTACTGAGGAACAATCAGAATAGATTTTGAAAAGTGAGAAAATGGTGAACAGAACCATATTCTTCTTTTAAATGCACACATGCCAACATAAACAAAGAAATACTTAGAAAACAAATAGAAAAGCAGTAAGGGGAGATATGTCAGTGTGCCACACACTTTATATGTCAGCTGGTGTTTGGCTGGAGGCATTTCAGTACGAAGCCTTCCTTTATTGACTTAACTATGGGGTAAGTTTGTAATCATGTAGTGTAAGAGCATTCACACTTGAGAAACCAGAACAAGCATAGTAGTTGGCATCTTGCTCCATATTTACTGGCCTTCCACACAACAGACCTGCTTCTTTTCAACCTGTGTTCAAATCTGCATTAATTCAACAACTATTTTGAAGAAGTGTGAGTACAGATAGAGGTTTTCCACATGGCTGAAACAAATTGTGAAGAGAGGAGACAATTTCAGAAGTTTTATTCTTTTACCATGAAGTGCAGAAACAAGTGTTATTTTTAAGACAAAATCCCTCACAGACACTCCCCCCTCTTCTCAGCCTTTTCACAGATATACAAAATACCTATAGCCCTGGTTGGGACCCTCTACTCTAATTAATCAAGCCCTGCTGGGGAAACCCATCGAGGGGCAGGGTGTGGTCTCTGTTGTGTTAGGCTGTGAACCTGCATAATCCACCAAAGCCAGCTTACGGTAAATGATAATGAAGGACTTGTCAGCCTGCCAATTCTAAATGGTTCCCCACCTAAAGATGCCTGAAGCAATTCTTTTTTGGTTCTTTATTACATTTGAATCCTTCCAGTGAATCTCAGACTGACATTTTAGCCTCACAACATAACCATGTGGGTTAAGCTGAGAGCTTACCGGTAACTTGTGCCAAGTTGTGAATGTGGACCTGGTGCACTAGTCACTGTACTAGTCTGACTTGAGTGATACAGAATGAAAACTCTCATCCATAATTTGCATTCATGTGGAACAAAATTAACATCTCAGAAGCATAAAGGCCCATATGCCCTGGTAGAATTGCATAATCAGGCTATCAAATAATCTTGTGTTCCTGTGTGTTGGAGTGCCCTAGTGTAGTTGAACATTTTATTCTCACTTCCTTTACTAATGGAAGGAGGCAACATATACAGTATTATAGTTGGAGGGTATCTTCTCCATAAAAACACCTGTTCAAGGATAGAATGACAGCTGTGATTCCTCCCCCCTCCAAGGTTCCTTGTGCAGCTCTGCTTACATTCTTCAAGGATAAAACAGGGCTTATTTACATATTTTTACTACATCCATAAGAAAGTACTCTCATTGCCATTTTGTATAGCACTAATCAGAAACCATATCAACTGCAAATCCCTTCTGAGAGAGCAAGAACAGGGTCAACAGCATGTGAGGAGCAATTCATCATCAATGCCTTCATCTGTAGGAAATTATATACCTCATCTTTTATGATCCGTAAAATCAACTTACCATGTGTTGCTTCAATTTCTAAATTACATCCAGTGCATGAAAGACATCTAATTGTTTGACTACACCCACAAGCCAATAATTGCTTACGGTAGTTTTATTCTTTTTAAAAAAAAAGTATAAAAAGTGCTGATTTTAGGCAGTATCGTTACTTCAAAACATGCTAAACTTTGTCATTATATAGTCTACATCCAGAATGAACAGCACATCACATGTGGTCAGCGGGGATATAAAGCTCTCTTTACATAATATTTTGAGCTGACATGGTTCTTGCCATTGACAGGCTCCCACTGGTAGCATCTGCTACTTCAGAATAAGGAAGATGTCTCTATTCATGCTCATAGTGGTACAAGCTCAGTGGCAAACACAAGTCCCAGAAGTCAGGATTCCAAGGTGCATGAGCAAGGCAAGAGGTCCATAAGCAAATGGAAGCTATGAAGATGTCCCAACAATTGACATTCCCCTCCTGCCAAGTTTTCAAAGATAAGGCGGGGCAAACTCTGTCACAAGACTGTCTTGTCCTGTGTGTCTGCCACATGTACACATGTCTGCTCTGTCTGGGGTGTGTGTGTGCGTCTGATCTTACCTACAAAGGTGGTGCCTGGTTCACAATAGGGGTGGTGGAGAGAACTGGCAAATCTACTTTCCCCTCTCTGGCATCTAGAGCCAAAAGGGGAGGACCTCCCTCCCCCATCCCGGGGTGCCAACCTTCCAGCCCCTCCCCCATCCATCTTCATATCCTTCCTGGGGTTCAAGCCACATCTTGACGGAGCCAAGGAGCCATTATCATAGTTCTTCACATATATCTTTGCCAATGTGGTTAGGGCAGACTACGGTTACCGGTATTTACAGTGCTGGGTGTTGCCACTGTGATGCACAGCTACACAATCAGCTTCCACATCATAGGAAGAGAATAACTCCTTACTCAAAGCTGCTATGATGATCATGATAATAGCGTAATTCATGGTAACATGTAAACTCAGAATATTTTGCCTCATAGCAGGTAGGGGAGGCAGGTGAGTGAAGTGACTGAATGTCAGTATGTTTGTTGATCTGTGTTTAGTTTCTGTTTATTTATTTCGTCTGTTGTCCGCCCCACCCCACCCCTTGAGTTAAGTACTTTTCTGTTACATGTAACTCTAATAAAATTCTTTTTAAAAGAGAAAGAAAGAAAGAACTAACTGCTGGAAAAATGCATCAGAAAGCATAGTAGCTACAGCTAACTCAATACCTATTATTATTTTGGAGTGTGGGCCTGGCAAACTCACTCTGAGCAAAACAGGAAACAAATGCACAAATGCCCCTGCAAGCTAAGAAGAGAAAATTAGACGGCATTGCTGTCCTGGTCTCTAAATCTATAGAAGGTCTTTGTGAATTAGCATCAGAGAGTTTTCAGTCAGTCACAGGACTTATGGTGACCTAGAGAGGAGTCAGAAAGCCAGCTGCACATTATGACAAAGAATTCAGAGGTGAAGAGGTTAATGACACTATAAGGCAGCTTATGCATTATATCATATGTCTGCTAACATTGAGAACTTGGATAATATTTTCTCAGAAAAACATTAAAATATTGCTGTGGTTTGGAACATACAAAGTGTACAACAATATCATATTCCTATTTAATATTTCTCTCTCTCTCTCTCTCTCTCTCTCTCTCTCTCTCTCTCTCTCTCTCTCTCTCTCTCTCTCTCTCTCTCTCTCTCACACACACACACAGAGAGAGAAACTTGGTTATGAATAACTTCCTGCCATATGATTAAGCATGTGGACTGGGAAGTAGGTTCCAAGGAAATAGATGGAACTAACAACATAGGTTTAGGATTGGGGTATTAGATTGTTTATTAATGCAGACACTTTATTCCTAGATTTTAAAACATGAAACAGAAGAGAGCTTTGAAATAGATACACTTTAACAACAAACTTTTAAAAGTTAGTTCATACATTCTACGAAAGCAATGCAAAACCAGAATGGACACACTTCTAACCCACAAGTGCAGTGCAAAGAAGTACCATCTGTTCAATTTGTTTCACATGGATCTTTTAATGTAACCATTTTGATTACAACGTATTTTATGTTTTCGTGGTGACAATGTTGGGAAATTTGCTTTGTTTTCTTTTTCTGCTCTTGCATTCCCTCTTTTGTAAGATGCTCAGATGAAAATATACGCATACAGATATAAAATAAATTCTGGTGGCTAAATTCTGATGTTTTCCTGCTTGCTAATATAAAATACTTGCTTGTTGTTGTTGTTTAGTCGTTTAGTCGTGTCCGACTCTTCGTGACCCCATGGACCAGGCACTCCTGTCTTGCACTGCCTCCCGCAGTTTGGTCAAACTCATGTTCGTAGCTTCGAGAACACTGTCCAACCATCTTGTCCTCTGTCGTCCCCTTCTCCTAGTGCCCTCAAAATACTTGCTTAGAAAATTACAACTTATCCTTTTACACTTCTTTCCCAGAAAATTCAAAAGGTTGTTGAGTTCAGATTATTTAAAGCAAAGCAAAAAAAAAAAAAAAGTAACAGCAGGATAATGTTCTGGTTTGTTTCTTCAACAGGATTATTTTACAAATGCAGACAGAACATTGAAAAAGGACTCTCAGCAGGACTACCATCTGGAATATGCCATGGAAAATAGTACCCATACGATACTAGCTTTCAGCCGGCAACTTCACACGTGTGACCCCAATGACAAGAGTATAACAGTAAGTAGCTGACGATCAATCTAACTCAGCGAGAGGGAAGTAAGACTTAAATCATGAATGAAGAGATAAAACAGTCTGTCCCCCAAAAAATCAAGCCATTTGTGGACTTCACATTCTTGGATCAATTAACCATTATGCTAACTATGCTAGGGTTGACATATTTCAAAACATGAAAATCCGGACAGAAAAGTTGTTGAGCTTTTTCCCCCCTCACTGAAAAGTTCTATGCTTAATAGAAGTTAGTTTAATTACGGATACTGGTGGCGGCACCTGAATAATTAACTCATCACAATACAGTGGTACCTTGGGTTATAAACACTTTGGGTTACAGATTCCGGTAACCTGGAAGTAGTACCTCGGGTTAAGAACTTTACCTCAGGATGAGAACAGAAATCGCACGGCGGCAGCATGGCAGCAGCAGCAGGAGGCCCCATTAGCTAAAGTGATACCTCAGGTTAAGAACGGTTTCAGGTTAAGGACGGACCTTCTGAACGGTTTAAGTATGGAACCAGAGGTACCACTGTATCTCAATTCCACAAGGAGGCATGGCCTGAAGTGACCGCTCCCCACATTAAATAGGGGGGCAACTTTTGCGTGGTCATGCACAGCCCCCTGGATCACAGGGCGACTCCCTGGTAGTTCGGAACTGGCCACTACCTCCCCAGGCTGGATACCTGGGGTCTCCACCTACCCCAGCCAATCATCCAATCCTACCTGGGGAGGCGTTGTCAGGAGACTGGCCAGGTAAGGGGAAGGAATGTTGAGCTCACACAATAGAATTTGAATCTTACCTGTGAAGCAGCAGTCAGGATAGGTGAAACGAATGTTCTTGGATTTTTAAGATTTAAAATATTTATAGACTGCTTTTTTGATCATATATAGGCTGTATAAAAAGCAGACAAAACTATTTTAAAAAGCAAATTTAAACAAAACAAAATGAAGTGCAGAGTGATAGAACTACAAAAAGAGTAAAATGCAGCTACCGTATCAATCCCTTACTAAAGTTTTTTTTCCCTTTCTAGGAAAGCACAGTGAGGGTGATATGGGCATACCATGACAAAGACTTTAGAGAAGGAGTTCAAAATTACCATGGTTCAAATCGAGGGACAAAGAGTCTTCGTTTATTGAACCCAGAGAAGACTGCTATTATCGCTCCCTCATTGCCGTATTTTGACTTGACAAACCAAGGCGTAAGTTTCTTTGGGTTTTGCTTTTATTAAGTATCAGGGTAAGATGGGTGGAACTGTTAGCTACCTGTACAGGGAGCAGAAATCAGATACTTTTATATTATATTTGCCTTTCCTTTTCCTTTTATTAAGACAGGTGCCTATACCAGACAAAGATACAACATATTGGTGCCAAATGTTTAAGATACCTACGCTACATGAAAAGCATCATGTGATACAGGTATGCCATCAAGATACATATTTGTGTGCATTTACAAGATAGCACTTTTTGCTATGGCTTTCTTTTCTGTACACACATTTTAAAAACAGTGAAGATCCTTGAAATATAGGATCATATTTTCAGCATCTAAAAATCTGAACTGCTGCATTAACTTTAGTTCTGTTTTATGTCCTGCCATGGTTATGTTGATTAACCATAGAGAAGTTTGAGAAAAAGGGGGCTTTGGTTGGTCATCCGTGTGTGTGTGTGTGTGTGGAAAATTAATATCAACCCCTAAATCAGGCACCCCCAAACTTTGGCCCTCCAGATGTTTTGGACTACAACCCCCATCATCCCTGACCACTGGTCCTGTTAGCTAGGGATCATGGGAGTTGTAGGCTAAAACATCTGGAGGGCCGCAGTTTGGGGATTCCTGCCCTAAATGGTTTCTCCTAATATCAACCCCTAAATGGTTTTCCCTAATTTGGATAGAAACATGGTTATTTGAAAGTTCCCCTGAAAGAGGAAATCCATTTCCTCAAAGTCTCTGAATCACATTGTGCAAAGATGGCTTTATGTAACTCCCCAATTTTTTGTTGAGACGTGGTGGGTTTATCAAAGAAGTTGTAAGATTACAGAAAGACTTCCTTCTTATTCTGAACTTCTTAATCTGCTACTTTTATCTTGGAAGTAAATGCATATCCAGCTAAATATGTTACATAAATCAAAAAAGTTCATATGAGTTACGAAATTGTACAAATCTTGAAACCCAAGGTATATGCAATTTTCTTAAGGGAGCAAATAACACTTATTTATGCCTGCAAACATGTCTTGTGGCTAGATGTGCACTTGCATCATGCTTTAGTTTGCTTAAGTTGCAGGACTCCACAGATGCCAGAGGCACAATTCCATGCATATGATGTTTGCCTATATATAGTACTAATGTCCTGAGTGTTCTAAAATAAAATAAAAAACCCAGCCTATGCATTATGTATACCACTCAAGGCTTTCTTAAATACTAGCTCCCATGTAATGAAAATTAAGTCCCTCACTGAAACTACTAAATAGCCACTATCGAAAATATTGTGTGTGCCTCTCTTATTGTTTTCTTGGGTATCTGTTTTATTTAAATTAATATATGAAGATTACAAATCGTATACTTTTTATAGATATTGAAGACAGGAGTATCCTCTGTTAGACAGAAATCTAAGGGGGGAAAACTATTGTTTTGCCCTTCATATGCCAACTGAAGATGGTATAAGGGGGTCTTATATGGCTGGCACAAATAGCTTTTGTGATGGAGGAAGATTTTTATTTCTCCATTCTTAGATACAGACTTCATTTTGATCCTGGTACCTAGATAATAAACAGATACCAGGCGTATATGTTAACAAGGACACACATTTTTAATATGTAAGCACAAATTATTCACATGATGAAAGTATTAAGACACAGCTGAATGAGTTGAAAACTTGTTTCTCCTGTATATTTCAACACCAATTCAGTCTCAGGTTAGAGGGTGGGGGGAAGGATGGGTGGAGCTAGCCCACCTCCCAATCTGCCATGCTGCTGGTGGGGGAACTCTGGCACCAGCACGTGAGCCCTGGCAGCAAGAAGTGGGCCCTTTCCCCAAAGGCAGGTGGATTGGAAGCTACCACTAGTGGTATCGCTGTGGGCAGAAGCCCATGGAAAAAAACCTGAAACAGGGTGTTTTGGGGATGGATTGGCACAGGGTGTTTGGGGGATGGATTGACAGGGCTGTGGATTACTGTGTTTCATCAATGCCAACTACTTCCAGCCAGAAGATCTGGTTGCTCTGTAAGATTACTGTAATTGGTAAGTAGATTCAACTTCATCCAAGTCGCAAACTTCTCCTGAACCTGGATAGGTTGAAGGGGAAGGGAGGGGAGAGAATCTGAGGTGCTGATCAGAAACACAATTCAGTTTTATGGCCAGTAACGACAACCCGCTGTCATGGCTGAAAAAGTTGACCTCCTAGGTTCAAAAAAATCACACCAGTCTTTCACCAAATTTACATCATTTAATGTAATCTGTACCCACCTGGTTTTGCCAAGTTTCTTAAATCAACAGATGTCATGAGTTGTCTTTGACTTGTGTGCTTTACCTTTTAACCATTCTAATTGCAACTTCAAAATGAGGATCAAGACATAGCAGGTTTATAATTTCCAAAGGAATCATTTCTTTATTTCAACCTTCCATTTTGCACCCCTTCTAACCCCATCGCCATTATCCTGCAGCAGGAGGCTATGCATGTAAGGACATAGATGACTATCACAAGCACATGTGATGTGATACTATTGACACATGTGATACTATTGACAACCTATTGGGCCAGTTACTTGGGCTAGTCACTGTCTCTCAGTCCAGTCTGCCCTGCAGGGCTGTTGTGAGAATAAAATGGGAAGAGGAAAAACCATGTATACTACCTTGAGCTCCTTGAAGGAAACATGGGGTATGAATGTAATAAATACAATAAATAAATCCCAGGTAGGACTGGGGGAAATCCCTGTTTGAAGCTCTGAGGAGCCACATTCATCTAGTGTTGAGAAGTGGTCTGACACGGTATATGATCGCTTTGTATGCTGGTAGGCTATCCAACAGTTCAAAGAAGCCATGTTTGTGATTGACACCAAATTATTTGGGGGTTTGTGCAAAAAGCTCCAAAAGGAACTCCCTAAACTGGTTGAAAGGCAACAGAATGGCAAAAGAGATTCAGTGTAAATTCTTTTGTTCCAAATTAACAGTAAAGCACATGAAAACAATGTGAAAATGGTTAGCAAATGTATTGATGGCTGGCAAGAGAAGCATTTTTATTTGTTGTTGTTTTTACCGTTGACCTGTTCTATTTTATTTTTAATCTGTTTTTATTTTTGTTGTAAACTGCCCCAAGAACTTCCTCATTAGGTTGCATATAAATACTTTTAAATACAGGCAGGCAGGCAGGCAGTGCAAAATTCTGTGCCTCTGACAGGGGCCAAGAAGAAGTTGCCAAAATATTTTATCTGCCCTGGAACAGGCTAGCAGATGCTACTTAAACATAATTTTTAGATTCATAGTAGAGTCTCATTAAAAAGAGACTCTCAAAAATCTTGTTACCATGGGTAACTAGGCTTTTTGACACAGGAACGTATTAGTAATGCCAAATCCCACAGCGTGCAAAACACAAAGGGGCTCCAGTTTAAGAGCATGATTGATCGGAAGCCAAGGGGGCAGCCACAGCATTTGATACTTAATGGGAGCACTGTTTCTTATCTTGAATGATAGACAGTACCTACTTATTATTCTGTGGCCTGCCCTGCATCTTGCTTGATGCAAATTGCATCACTTTTTTTCCCTGAAAAGGACCCCCCCTCAAAAAAAAAGTGATGTGAAGTTTTGCATTCCAAGCATTTGCTACCTGTTCAAAGCTCTCACAGCTCCATAAAATCAAGTTGTCTGTAAAATGTTCAGCTGAATATCACAAATCTTTCTTATTTGTTTATGGGTCCTTTGATCTGATGGATTTTCTCTTTGTTGCAAGCTTGGCTATGCCTTTTAAACTTCCAAGATTATTTATTTATTTTGACTTACAACCCACTTTATCCTCAAAGGCTCAAAGTAGCTAAGAACACTGAAGATGATCAACAGCTGAAGGTTCTAAAAAACATTTTAAAAGATTATGCTCAAGATGGGCAATAGATTCTGATTCTTTCACAATAAATTTGTTGTTGTTGTTTAGTCGTTTAGTTGTGTCCAACTCTTCGTGACCCCATGGACCATAGCATGCCAGGCACTCCTGTCTTGCACTGCCTCCCGCAGTTTGGTCAAACTCATGTTCGTAGCTTCGAGAACACTGTCCAACCATCTCGTCCTCTGTCGTCCCCTTCTCCTAGTGCCCTCAATCTTTCCCAACATCAGGGTCTTTTCCAGGGAGTCTTCTCTTCTCATGAGGTGGCCAAAGTATTGGAGCCTCAGCTTCAGGATCTGTCCTTCCAGTGAACACTCAGGGCTGATTTCCTTCAGAATGGATAGGTTTGATCTTCTTGCAGTCCATGGGACTTTCAAGAGTCTCCTCCAGCACCATAATTCAAAAGCATCAATTCTTCGGCGATCAGCCTTCTTTATGGTCCAGCTCTCACTTCCATTCATCACTACTGGGAAAACCATAGCTTTAACTATACGAACCTTTGTCGGCAAGGTGATGTCTCTGCTTTTTAAGATGCTGTCTAGGTTTGTCATTGCTTTTCTCCCGAGAAGCAGGCGTCTTTTAATTTCGTGACTGCTGTCACCATCTGCAGTGATCATGGAACCCAAAAAGGTAAAATCTCTCACTGCCTCCATTTCTTCCCCTTCTATTTGCCAGGAGGTGATGGGACCTGGAGAAGGAACTGGCAAGACACTCCAGTATCCCTGCCAAGAAATCTCAATGGACAATAAATCATAGGGTGATATCTAAGTCAGGCTAGACCCATTGAAATAAATTGATTCCAGTAACTTAAGTCCATTGACTTGAATGAGCATTGTGACCCTATGGCAGATGTGAGGTGTCTGAGAAGTGGCCCAGAACCCAGGCAGCTGATATGATGGCTTCTAGTCCAGGGGCAGGGATGTCAATCAATCAATCAATCAATCAATCAATCATTTTATTTGTATGTCACCATTCCAAAGTTAAAACCATGCTCAAGGTGGCTTACAATGTATTTTCAAGATTACTTAACTACAAGCATAGAAAAAGTAGTCATAAACAATCAACAAAGCATCAAAACGTGCACAACCAAATTGATACAAAAATAGTATTAACAACAGCAACAGAACCTCACAACAGCACCCTCCCTGACTAGGTGGGGAAAAGCCTGCCAGGTAGGGAGCAGGTCTTGCAGGTTGCAGAGCCAAGATGGTGTCTGGACTCTTCAGCAGCCTCAGCAATCCAGACCCAACATCTCCTAAGATCATTGGCAGTGTGAAGATCTGCTAGAGGGTCCTGCTGCAGGACCTCTAGAAGACCTCAGGATCTAGTGGGCAAGTCAGAACACTTAGCATATGACTTAATTACATTCCCACTTTCAGTTGACCAAATCTTCCAAATCGTTTTTGGGAGATGAGATTAATGTTGAGTATCGTTTTTTCACTTGCCCAAATTTTGGATGAATAGTTGTTAAAGTACATACGCATACACACAGCTTACAGCTGCAACTTCAAAAGAACAAAAGCAAACAAAAGAAAAAAAGATGGGAAATTATAATACGCAAAGAAAAGGGTCTGGCTTCCATGTGTACTTTCATCCATCTGAAGTTTTCTTTTTTTCTTTTTGTTTAATGAAAAAATCCTGATTTTGTTTGTTTGTTTGCATACTGTGCTTGTAATCCTTTCTAAATCTGATACCCATTCCAGCTGACATTTTAAATGCTACATTAAAAAAAATTAATCCTATTCAGTATGCCCTATTAGTATTTAGTAACACAGAATATATGGAACACTGAGACATTCACCCTGTTTCTGCCATTATTTTGTATGTATGCTTCCCAGAAAGTACAACAAAGAACTTCAAAAGCTATTATAAAGCATAGATGGAATGTTTATTTTGCTTAGACAGGAGCAGTTGTTGCCTGTGAATAGCTAGAGGCTTGTCCACACTTCTGCTTGTCCCACTGCTTTGCCCTGGGAAATCCCAATCTTTGCTGCCGAATCGGAGAAAACATTAATCAGGTTTTCTGCAGATTGACATTTGCTCCAATCCAGCACTAAAGAGTGGGTTTTCTCAGGAAAATCTCTTGTACTCATGCTTCCTAGGCATGGGACAACTGGGACAAGCCCTAGGTGAGTCATGGCAGAAGGAAGCATCCATTCTTCTTTTTTTCTAATGTGGTAATCACAAAATAATCTGGAAGTTAAAAACTGCAATTGATTTAGATTCTTACTACACATACTTAAGTCCAGCACTGATTTATTTTGAAATATATCCTATATATCCTTTGTGCCTGCCCCTTTTCAGCCCTACATATGTTGGAAGCGTGATATCAGTTGGGCCAGGGCCAAGGAGGTTTCCTCAGTGTGGCGGAGGCATCCAGTGTCTGACCTCCCTCTCTGGTTAGACCCCTTTCTCCATTCTTGTACAGGGAAATTTCATGCTTCCTGTGAGCCCTGGGAAATCCCACCAAGGACCATAGGATTGTAAGGTTAATTAGTTAAATATAACAATAGGATATATAGAGAGAGGGAGAGGGAGAGAGAGATTAAAACAGTTTTGGAATCTGTCTAATGCTGAATAACTGTTCTAACGAAATCTCTCCCTAGAAAGCTTGTCATGGAAAACAAATAACTAGACATCTGGCTGTTTTCTTGTTTCTCATTTTGCAGTTATGTAAAGGACTGTAATTTTGATGAGCTGGCCAGCCACAAAGAACATTGTTTCTCTTTACTGCCAGTAAGCAGTGTTTATTTCAACCCAAAAGGAACAATTTCTGGTAAAATGTTGCAGAAATGTGTGCCTTTGGGAAAGTCTCTGGCATGTTATTTCACAATCTCTTTGAAGATGGAAAGACAAAATAGTTGTGGCACATACGGTACATTATTTTGTTCTGAGAATTGCATTGATTTATAACAGTGCGGTGCATAGAGCCCTACTAAGACTTATGCTTTCTATTGGTTTTAAATATTGGGGGGGGGGAATCAAAAGACAAATTTTAGCAATTTAATGAGGAGCACATAAACATGATGAAAATGTGCACCTGAAGCCCCACTGGCTACACACACAAAAAAAACATAACAAAACACGCACACATGCCTACTTGCACACATAGATCCTTTGGGTATATTAGAAGATGGCCCCTGGTCCCCAATGAAATATATTTTGCTCTTTTCATATGGGAAGGTATATGGATACAGTACTCCTATAATTTTGCCCCCTCCCAATGCCTTAAGCATCCACCCAGATGCTCTCCCATTGATACAGATATGACTTCATCTTGTGTGGCTGCAGTATGCATAAAACAACCTAATCAGAACTAGTATCGCACATAATTTTGAGGTCTTATAGGGAAGAATATTTTTTAAAATCTGCTTTTCATTCTTTGACTCCTTTAAATTCATACTAATTGCATTTTGATAGTAATTGTTTGAGGGACTCAGTGCCAAGGCTCTAGCACCAGGGCATGTCAGGCAGACAAACAACATTGCCTATGATCAGAGTTATAAGTGACATTACAGTATTTCTTGCCGACTTGTTCATGGAACTTGAACTTGACAGCTGCTTTTTTTATCTTTCAATTTTTAGCAAGGTATAGAATGCCAAAAGTATTTTGCGGAAAGCAAGGGAATAAGTGTAACCTTGCAGGTAATTGCAAAGAAAGAAAAAAAATTCATTCTAAATACAAACACAAATATTTCGTAATATATAAAATCAATCAACACATAAGAAAAACAGCTTAGAAAGACTGTATATTTACTCTCAAAAGGGGCACAGCCCTCCAAAGCTGGCTATATTGCTTAGTCATTTAGTTTATCACCCAATATTGATATTGTGAATTATGAAAGTATGCTAATTAACTGATTACCAAATCCTTATTATTTTGCTTAGTCCGCAAAACTTGGGAAATATAATTAACAATAAAACTAACTACATATCCATGGTGTCGTTATTCCTTCCCAATCTTAAAATTGCATACATTAAGCCTGCAAATTACACAGGGGTTAGGTTCCAGGGATTGCCAGAATCTCATATAGTTAAAAATCATTGGATTCAATAGCAGGAGGGATTGCCAAAGGCATTTTTCCCAGAAGCCACCTCTTTTCCAGCCCTTAAAATTTTTTGCCACATGTGTAAAGCTGAATGTGGCCAAGTTTAATGTGTGTAAGTTGTGATATTACTGTACTGTACTGTATAATTATTGGAACAGAACTGTTAGGAATGATTTTGTAAACAGAAAAACAAACTAAGGAGTTCCATCGCAATTTCTTCTAGAAGTCCTACCGTAGATTCGTTTTCATCGTGTGTTTTGTCAATTAGGGAGAACCTAAGGAGTCTGTCTGTCTTACGTTCCTTCCAACTTAAAAGACATTTTCTTGTAGTTTGCGGTTGTTATACTGTAATTTGTTACTGTTATTACCAAAGCTACTTCATATACTAACTAGGCTGTCTGGAAATCTAGTACTCACAGTGGAGTACTAGATTTATAAAAGCTTCTAAACCTCTTCCTTCTTCCAGTTATTGATTTTCTTGTCAACTCGTCTACACCACATATACTAAGGTACTGTAAGTACAAGGAATTTAGGTGGTTTCTCCCAGAAAAAAACAAGTTAATACACCCATGTCTTAACTACTTCTGGTTAAAATGAAAACATGCTTATTAGGAAGGCAAACAGACACACCAAAGCCTTTCAGAGAGTACAGAATCCTAGCATTACTTCAGCCCTTACAGATGTCAGCAGCAAGGTGTATAATATTTGACCAGCTTGTTTTAAGGTTAAGAAAAAATGCAAGAGAATCTTCTTTATACTAGGCACTAGTAAATAAAATGCACATGCCCCTGGCTGTGCACTCATAATATAAATAACCCAAGATGTGCCTAGGAAGATGAAGAGTCAGAAAAGAGCTGACTCTTCTGTTCTTAGTGATGGGGGTAACGATGTTAGGGTTGTCAAATGGCAACTTTTGATTTGAAATATTCCTCTGGCTGGGTGGGCCTTGGGAAGTGTAGAGGGGAAAGCCCAATGGACTCTGCAAAGGCAAATAATAGAGCTAATAGCAAAATAGATTTGTTCCTGAGGCTGTGTGGGCAGAATTGTGGACTAAACCTGTATCTGAGTTTTAGCATGGCATATAAGACTCATGGAAGGAAGTAGCTGTGTAAGCAATCTCCACAGTTGCCACTATACCATCTCCTACTTTTACTTTGTTAGCTAAGGAAAGCATGGCATTGCACCTGAGGACACTGGGGTGGAAAGGGAAGAATTTGTTTGGCTGCTATGAGAACAGGATGCTGGACTAGATAGGCCATTGGCCTGATCCAGCAAGCTCTTATTATGTTCTTACCCAGTGCCGGATTTACATATAAACTAAACAAGCTAAATTTTAGGGCCCCACTCTCTTGCCCCCCCCCAGTAAATTTAAAGGGGGGGGGGAAACTGGATGTACATTTCCAAAATGTAAGATAAAAAACAAATAAAATGAAACCTACATACAGCAACAGTGGTAAATGGCTTTAGATACATATTAGGTCCTTAACTTACCATACAGCATATATTCAACACAAAAAAACAGCGACAATTTGTTGTTGACAAAGGACAGCTGGACATATAAAGGGCCCCATTACCTTCAGTAGCTTAGGGCTTTAGCAAACCTAAATCTGGCCCTGTTCTTACCTATCTCTAGCTCTATCTAGCTCTTTCACTCCTCAATACACAGAGTTTTCCTGTCCTTGGAATAGGTAAAAATGCCTCTCTTGTGATATTCAAGTCTTCCCTATAGACACATCCACAAGTGTGTACACTCAAACCACTTGTCATTGCCACATTTAATTGCTGCTGATATTTTTCTGGCCCAGGACTCATTATGCCTCTTTCTTTCCATGGGAGAAGTACAGTAACAGCGATTGGTCTTTGACACATTGTTATTCTGCAGCAGGTGTTGACATGTATTGGAAGTTCTCAAGTGCTCAACATGGCAGTGGGTCTATGTGGAAAGAGCATCAGTGAAATACTCTTGACACCACACCTGTGGAGTAAGCCACACAGATAACAGAAATGTAGAAGGGCTGCTTACATTCCGTCTCCTCACCCCCTTCAGTCCTGCTCTTTGAATGTATAAAGACAAAAGTGCTTTATTAGTCAGAATTGGATACTTCTCGTGCATGATGGCCCTGTAAAGCTCTTACAGTACATTTCATAAAACACAACATATAACCATCAGATATTTAACCGGTTCTGTAGAAGAAAATGTACCTATGCATGTCTCTGTACCCTAAGATAAAAGTCTCATTTTATTATGTCCTGATATTCTCACCCTTGTCATCTTAAGCTTGAAAGGATTATATATATTTTTGGTAACTGCCATATATTTTAATGGGTAATGAAAAATATATTAACAATATATATTTGCATGCATTTTTACACAAGTCAGATAATTAAGGGGTTATTTCCAGCCTCTTGTCTCAGGTCTCCAGATGTGAAGACATTGATTTGTCACCTTATATAATTATTATCAAATTAATGTGCTGGTGCTTCTCATGAATGTTTCTGTGGGGGGGAGGGAGGGGGAGAGAGAGAGAGACTACAAAGTCTCCTGAAAAATGTCTGGCAAAGGCATTTTGTTTACCTTTTGAAAGATTCTCTTTTTCAATAGAAAGGGAACTGAACAAAAGAATACTTGTTTGAACTGATGTTTAGGAAACTGACATTGAAAGGATTGCCAACTTTGGTGATGACCCATTGCTTTGAAGGAGAGGTTGTTGTTGTTGTTGTTTTAAGTTCTGAGTAGAAGAACAGCAGGTGTCGGTGTCCTATAGAGGCAGGTGGGTGCATCACACGTTTAGGCAAGTACTCCATTATTTCAAGCAGAGATCAATAGCACATCCTCCTAGCCTTTTTGCTGGTTCCCATCTAATTTTATCTGCATCAAATGTAGGTGGATTTTTGTCTTCATTGTTATGCTGTAGCATTCAGTTTAACCATTGGTTTTAGGGCAATGTGACTGTGGCCTTCATTTTTGCTTCTACTCTTCCCTTTTCTGATAGCTCAGAAACTAGTTATAGTGTGTGCACCTGTCCTTTTTAAATGGGGGCATGGGACCCAGGTGGCGCTGTGGTTAAACCACTGAGCCTAGGGCTTGCTGATCAGAAGGTCGGCGGTTCGAATCCCTGTGACGGGGTGAGCTCCCGTTGCTTGGTCCCAGCTCCTGCCAACCTAGCAGTTCGAAAGCACGTCAAAATGCGAGTAGATAAATAGGAACCGCTACAGCGGGAAGGTAAACGGCGTTTCCATGTGCTGCTCTGGTTCACCAGAAGTGGCTTTGTCATCCTGGCCACATGACCTGGAAGCTATACACCGGCTCCCTCGGCCAATAATGCGAGATGAGCGCGCAACCCCAGAGTCGGTCACGACTGGACCTAATGGTCAGGGGTCCCTTTACCTTTACCTTTAAGATGGTGGAAACTGCATCAATCTGAGAAACAATCCTGCATCTTTTCTGGATTTACTTTGAAATGATCCATGTGTGAAAACTGATTGTACTTTTATTTCGCTTCTGCGGTACCATGATAGCTCCTGCAGGCCAGAATAAAGCAGTGAGGAGGCCTTACTCAATGTCCCCCCCCCCCAGTTTAACTATGAATCAAGGTCCTGCTCTTGTTCACCACACCCATGCAAGTCTATGTTGTTGCTGTTATGTCGTATTATAACATAATTATATTATTAAGAAGTATATGTTTTTCTGTGCCATATCACACTCCCCAGCCATCCATTTTACATGTATCCACAGACTCTCTTCATTTTTTGCAGGGGGTTGGACTAGATGATCCTCAGGGTCCCTTCCAACTCTACAATTCTATGATTCTATTATTTTTTCCTAACAACAACAACAACAACAACAATTTATTATTTATACCCCACCCATCTGGCTGGGCTTCCCCTGCCACTCTGGGCGGCTTCCAACAAACATTAAAATACATCAAATATCACAGATTAAAAACTTCCCTAAACAGGGCTGCTTTTAGGTATTTTCTAAATGCGAGGTACTGTAGTTGTTTATCTCTCTGACCTCTGATGGGAGGGTGTTCCACAGGGCGGGTGCCACTACCAAGAAGGCCCTCTGCCTGGTTCCCTGTAGCTTTGCTTCTCGCAGTGAGGGAACCGCCAGAAGGCACTCGGCGCTGGACCTCAGTGTCCGGGCAGAATGATGGGGGTGGAGACGCTCCCCATGCTTGCAGAATGGAAGCATATCCAGGATGTCTTCAGGATGGGAGAAGAGAACATTCTGGTTAGATGGGTTGGCCTTAGCTAACAAACAGGGATGGAACCTGAAAAATAATTCATAAAAAGTGTGTAATCTACAATTGAGTTATGATCCCTCCCAATGTGTAAGGCACGTTAATAATCTGCAAACCAGACACCAAGTCAGGGCACAAAACCCCCCATGTGTTTTCCAGGGACATTTACATGTCTGCCATAACACTTCCAGCTATAAGCTGTACCATAGTATCTCATAGTAGCTCCACCAACATACATTCAGTGCATCCTTTTAATGAATAACACCATTAAAAGATGTGTAATTTGTGTGTGGCCCCCTCACAAAATGATTTAAACATTTTCATTATATCACTAATATATAATTGTAATTGTAGCTATTTTGACTGGGGCTGCTTCTTCAAATGCTGTTAACATATGCTAAGTTAAAACACTATTAAATTCATTGACTTTTATTAAATTAACAGGTTGAACCATTGATACAGAAGGGCCATGAAAATTTGGTTCATCACATTCTACTCTATCAATGTAGCAGCAGTCTGAATGATAGTGTATTGGACTATGGTCATGAGTGCTATCACCCAAACATGCCGGATTCATTCCTCACCTGTGAAACCGTCATTTTTGCCTGGGCCATTGGAGGAGAGGTAAGATATATGGTTTTCATAACTTATTTTGCTAATAGACACTATGGGCAGAATTCACCTAATGAGCTCTAGCAGCAGAAGCCCATTGAAATCAGTGGGACTTAAGTTAGTCATGATTAATATACATTCTTTAAGTTGTTGCCTGTATTGAACATGATGAAATCTAAGGCCAGCTGCCGGAGGTCCTGCTTTCTAGTCTACCAGTAAGTAGTTAGATTAGCAGAGAGCAAGGACAGGGCCTTCTCAATTGGAGATCTCTCCTTAGCGGAATATATGTGACTTATCATTGCTGGTGTTTTTTAGGAAAACTGACAAGTGTTTTTTACTGTAGTCTGTATTATTTAATTGATTAAAGTCATGCGCTTGAAGAATTCTAGCTGTTGGTTGTTGTTTTTTAAATTAAAAATTGCATTGTTCTTTAAAATGCATTGACATCTTTGTATGCATTGAAAGGCAGGCTATAAATCTATGAATTTGGAATACAGTACACTGATCCTAGGCTTGTTCCTGTAGTTTCTGATAGTGATATACTTTCATTACACTTTGGCCAACAACAGATAAGGAGAGGAGGTAAACAAGGTCCAAGTATCAGTACCAGTTTTCCCCTTTGGTGGAATGATGGGAGCAAATGTATGTATAGTAAAGAAATATGGAATATACCCAAAATGTACACAAAAACCCCAAATTACTGCATGTTTACATGTAGGCATGAATATATTTAGCATCAGCAATTTCTGGTAAGTGTCAATCCTAAGGGATCTGCCAGTTTCCCCAGTTGACATATGAGGTTGAAATACGTTCCAAACTAAATTATTAGAACATTTGGTAGAACCTGGTTAATTGCGTTTGCATGCTTCAAATTCTAGGGCTTTACATATCCTCCTCATGTTGGCTTATCCATCGGGACAGCATCAGATCCTCAGTACGTGCTTATGGAAGTCCATTACGACAACCCATCATATATGGAGGGTATGTTTCTTAACTACTTTTTAACTTTCTAAATTAGTAAAATATGCCAAATGCATAGGCTCCCTAGCCTGAAATGAAGCAGCTAACAGGGAATGAAATCCCACTTTTCATTAAAGTGTCAGTGCTGGTGATAATCTTCTATGTGAACATCCTAGGGCTTGTCCTAGCTCTTGCCCATATTCACGTGGAGAATGCAATGTTTGAAATATTGTACATGGAAGCACAGGTTGGAATATGCTTTGGTACAAAGTATATGGTGTACTTCCAGTTACAGTATTTATGTGAAACTGCAGCTCTTCTTTTTGGAGCTATTATGGTCAATTGTGGTCAATTCCGCAATACAGTGTAGTCAGGTATGCCTATATATCTGATTCACATGGTGCTTCATCTGTGCACAGATGCTGATATGTCCAAGCTTGAAGTTATCTACACATAGGACACTTGGCGGTGTTTAAACTAGCTAGTGTAACAATTTGTGCACGGCAAAACTTAATCTGAATTTCAGAAGGATAAACCTTTCCACACAAAAATGGGGAAACATGCACATCTTTTAGTTATGAATCTCTTAAAGATGTAATGGATGGAATATTTTTGCATGGCATCAAAGTTGTTTTTACAGATCAACATTTCAATGAGATTTTGAAGCTGTACTGTTTTAGTTAAGGGATGCGGGTGGCACTGTGGGTTAAGGTCGGCGGTTCAAATCCCCGCGATGGGGTGAGCTCCCGTTGCTTGGTCCCAGCTCCTGCCAAACTAGCAGTTCGAAAGCATGTCAAAGTGCAAGTAGATAAATAGGTACCACTACAGCGGGAAGGTAAACAGCGTTTCCGTGTGCTGCTCTGGTTCACCAGAAGCGGCTTAGTCATGCCGGCCACATGACCTGGAAGCTGTACGCCGGCTCCCTCGGCCAATAATGTGAGATGAGCGCTGCAACCCCAGAGTCGGTCATGACTGGACCTAATGGTCAGGGGTCCCTTTACCTTTACTGTTTTAGTTATCAACATATTGCAAAAAGAAATAATACAATTGTTTATTTATTGCATCAGTCACCCAAACAAGGCAGTCTCTAGGTGGCTTACAGCCAAGTTTGGTGGCTTTACAGCCAAATTTTCTGTGGATTTACAGAAATTCTGGCACATAGGCTAACTGCCTCTGAGCGTGTGCTGAGTAGTTTTCCTTTCCAAAACAAATGCTTCCTTACCTGTCTGGGTGTGTTGTGCAACTTGGTTTCCCACACTTCCAACTTGACCCGCCTGTCTAGGGTACCAACGACCTTGCAGATACTATCTTGATACTACGAGTAGCTACTTGACTGAGGAGGGAGAGACTTGGGATTTACCCTACTCTGAGACTGGCTGTCTGGCTGACTCTCTTGCACAGTGTCTGTGAGAGATTTGCTCCACTCAAAACAGCTCATAGCATGTTAAAAGACAAGAAAAATCCAAACAACAATTAGCCACTTAAAAACTTTAAAGTCTTAGATTTTAAAAGATTCATATTAATCAGAAAGCACTGTCTGGACCAGTAAAGATAAGATATTTCATAAGACATACTGTGATAAGACATGCAGTGATGCTGATAGCCAACTACACTTTACTGTCTGTCCTGTCATATTACAAAAGTGGAAAAACACTGCAGAGATTTGTTGAAATCAGCTCACCATAGACAAAATGATTGCTTCTGTCTCCTAGCATTGCTGTTTTGTTAATTTTGTTATTCCTTTATTCAGCAAAGGCTGTTAATAATGAAATAAGTGGGACCTGGGCTTCAGTCCTACCTTTTACTGAGTATAGCAAATTAAACACTAGCATAACAGAAAACAAAACCCCTCACTTACAGTCCTATGTATCAGGGAAAAGGTAAACTTCACTCATGATGGATCTACTTTTATTTAAGCATAATTTTAAGATTCACAACTTAGACTCAGATCAAAATGTTGGCACAGGCAAACTTCTGTACACTTAGAATTTAGGACTAGGATGCCTTAATTGGCACATGATTATCATTAAATTAAACATGTTCAGCCAAATAATTTATTTTTAGGACCAGAACTGTTCTTACAACCCTTTTACAAACCAATTAAGTCCCGATTCCTCCACTAAGGAAAGAAAATATTTGTTTTGGCAAGCTATCTTTTTTTTAAAAGTATTTTCCTGTTGCTATTGTTAAACAATTGGGATTCAAAAAGTTTTGCAGATCTGCCAGAAATCATCCCAAGATCCTGACCTACCTTTGTCCACCACTGTTATATGTACTGATATATATGTTATATATAAGAAGGAATAAATAAAATTTTAAAAACATCACAAAATGGAGAGAACATGGAACAGAAAAGAGTTGCTCATGATCAGTCTTACCAAGTACTATCAAATAAACAGCACTCCAGATCATTACAGAAGGATCCATTCCTCCACTCCCTTGATGAATACTGCATCTTAAGTGCTTGTCAATTCAGATCTGCTTCCTTGGTGCAGGTAGTGGAGAGAGACACTTAGATGATACTTAGATGATACCCCACAACAATGGAGTGATAACTACCGTATGTGTTTATCGTGCTAGAGTGGCTATTTGGAAAGGCCTTACAAGGAACACAGATGCATGCATTTTTTTTTGTACAGGTCAGAAAAGTACAGAAGTCAGTCTGCTCTAATTAACCACTTTCTTATGACAATGCCTTATTTACAGCTTCCCCAGTTTTTGTGACCCCCTTTGACCAGTCTTAAGCACAATTCCTCCCTTGTGTTACTTTCTTGCATAAACTTGACAAGTGGCTCCCAAAACGACTTTAAAAAAACGATAGGATACTTTATGTTGATTTATGGCTGCTTCTGACAATTGCTCTTTTGTTCTCAGGAATGATAGATAACTCTGGGCTGAGGCTATTTTATACCCCAGATTTAAGGAGCTACGATGCTGGAGTTATTGAAGCAGGTCTCTGGGTCAGCCTCTTCCACAACATCCCACCGGGGATGCCAGAATTCACATCAGAGGGTCACTGCACTTTGGAATGCCTAGAGGAAGTATGGCTCCTCTTTGTGATTCTTTGCATTATCTGAAAATAGCACATTTGAATTGCTTTCTTCTGAAGGAACTAGTGGGTACTGATACAGTCATTACTATACAGACATTTGCAGTACAGTAGGTCCTGGATCAAAAGATGAGACAGGACTGCACGTGTAGCTCAGCCTTTTAACTTCGTTTTTCTCTGCTGAATGGACAACCCTTTGCACTGTAATTAAAATCGACCTGTCTCTTCAACAGTTGTAACAAGGAAGCAAAAAATCAAACTCCTGAATTCTAGTTAACTCCCAGGCACATATACCATTCCTTTGGATCCTTGACAGCAGCATGTTGTTAAATGAAATCAAATGGAAATAGAACAGGAAATAGTGAAAGAAATATACTTGGTCTTGATTTTTCTTTTCCTGCTGATCTTCACAGAATGTGCTTTAAAATTGACCTACAGTTAATAACTCTGACTTTCATTCTGTATTGCTTTGTTACCAGTTTTCTGGCAGCTGGGCAAATATATTCTGTTCAAAATATTGACAGTGCTTTGCTGTTTTCTTCAGGAAGAGAGTTCGACTTTGAATAAATGGCGCGTACGCAAAACAATGAATGAACAATGCTATTTAAAATACTGAATAATATTGTGTTTGGAAACTTGTGGAGGGAGGGAATGGACTGGTCTGGAAGGGCTGTTGAGGAACTGAGATGTGAGAACTTACAAAGCAGGACTAGTGAGGTGATTAAGGACTGAGTTTGCTTTATTTTCTAGCTCCCAAAACTCCCCCTCCCCACCTTGCAAATCGCTGAGTGTTTTAAGGAAAGCAAAAGCTGATCGAAAGACTGTTCTGCGGGTCAGCCATCATAGGACAGTGACTAAGTTGACAGCTTGAATTACGGATCTATAAATCTACACATGCTTCCGTGGTTTTTGCTGTGAGGTTTTTTTAAAAGGATTATTTCTTTCCCCCTTTTGTAGGACTGTCCCTGCCTTAAAACTATTATTATTTTGAAAAGGAATAAATTCTTATGTTTGCAGGAATTATTTTAACTTTCTGACTACACAGTGTGTGTGTGTGTGTGTGTGTGTGTGTGTGTGTGTGTGTGTGTGGTGAGGGGATAATGGGTTTTGTAACCATATTTATATATTTTGTAACCATGCAGTCTATCTGCTCTTCTAATACTGAATGTCCTCTCACCCTCTATGGTAATCTGATAAGTTTCACTGGTCCTTTTCAGGCCCTGGATGCTGAGAGGCCAAGTGGCATCCATGTGTTTGCGGTGCTCCTCCATGCACACCTTGCTGGTAGAGGTATAAGGATGCGTCATTTCCGCAAGGGTGACGAGCAGGAACTTCTGGCCTATGATGATGACTTTGACTTCAACTTCCAGGAGTTTCAGTATCTGAAAGAAGAAAGGACCATCTTGCCAGTAGGAATTAATGCTTCTTCCATTTAATAATACTTTTGCCATTGTGCCATTTCTCCATGCTAATCTGTCCCCCCTTCCCCCCCCTCTTCAGCATAAACCAAAAATTCATGTTTGTTCCATGCAGGGATTGGGGAAAGGGATGGCCCCACCCCAAAGGATACCGGCAATTAGGCTACAATTACATACATTTGCATGTCTTGTGTTGTGGCTTATCAGTAAAAGTTATTACTTCATATTCCAATGAACCTAATGTTTACTTTCATGAATCATTTTCAAGGGCTTGTCCCCCCCCCCCAATTCCTAATTCTCTGTTCACAGCCTTTCATTCTAAACTGATGTTCTGTTTAAGATAAGCTTTTCCTTTGGGCTGTTGCTGTTTTTGTTACTGATAAGAACTTTGGGTTGCCATAAGAGTTAAATATTAGTTGCAGAAACTTGAGACTGAAAGGCTCCTCACCATATAAATCTGTCAGGATTTGTCAGTTGCAGCCAGTCTGATAGACCTCAGGGCTCTGAGGATGGCTAGTCATGACAAATACTGTTATGCATTTGCAAACATGGAAAATTTGCTGCCTGTAGCAACTTTATTATTGTGGGGAGATCAAATATTACTTCAAATAGTCAACTTGTTTCTAAGCTCCCAAATAGACTACTAAATAACAAGAGAGAGAGAGAGAGAGAGAGAGAGAGAGAGAGAGAGAGAGAGAGAGAGAGAGAGAGACGCATGCAGTGGCATATAAATGACCCTAGTGTCATTGAAAAGTGTTGCCTTTATTGTCCCCAATAATAACAGTTTTAAGATTCATAAACATGACCACTGGGCATGTGCTGGCCACTTTATAATCCTCCAAAAGTTATCTGCCTGCTTTGGGCAGCTGTTTTGTTCTGCTACTACCACTCCTCGCAGTATTAAGCTTTTTTCCACACTATTGCAAATGACTGATTTCAGTGACCTACAAAATGTTTAATCCTTTGTGTGGTGGTGACTGGACTGGCTGTACGCAAGTACATTCGAATGAGCTCTCAGCCACATGTACCTCACAGGCCCACTTAACATATGCATTTAATGTCACAGTTTCTATCTTTCTCAGGCCATGGTGTGCTTCCACAGTAATGTATAAGAGGGGCCTAGAATAGGAGCAGCATTTATGTGCGCTGCTCTGGTTCACCAGAAGCGGTTTAGTCATGCTGGCCACATGACCCAGAAGCTGTCTGTGGACAAACGCCAGCTCCCTTGGCCTGTAAAGCGAGATGAGTGCCACAACCCCAGAGTCGTCCATGACTGGACCTAATGGTCAGGGGTACCTTTACCTCGAATAGGAATGAATACCTCATTCATTGGATGCCACTGGGAACAGAATCCATCCAGATGACAGGTGGACCTCATCCCTATCCCTAACCCAGTTGTGCCTTGTTTACCCCCAGTCTGATTGCAGGAACGTAGCAGACTTACTGGCTCCAAGGCACAACCTGCTGTGTTACCAACACAATTCCTTTGCATGTCTATTTAGATATAACATTGAGTTTTATGACCCTTACTCCCAAGAAAGTGTGCATCTGAGCAGGCCAATCCTTTCCATGTTTACACAGAAGTAAGTTATGTTGGGTTCCATGGGACCTATACCCAAGGAAATACACTGTCTCTCAGGATTATTGTGAAGACCTTGGTGTGGGTGTGCAGGGAAGAGTTGAACTTGGCTGTTCAGGAACTCTTTTTCCCAAGATGCCCTTTGCTACGTTGCATGCAAGCAAGGTGCATACAGCAACTTGCCCTTGATCAGAGGAAAATATTTTATTCTTACCTATGACTGTCCTTTCTGAGAATACAGTCATACCTCGCGTTGTGTCCGCTGCGGGTTGCGTTTTTCCATGTTACGAACGCGGCGGACCTGGAAGTGTTTACTTCCGGGTTTTGCTGCGCGCATGCGCAGAAGCATTCTATCGCACTTTCGCGCATGCACAGAAGCGCCTCTCAGGTTGCGGACTTATCGGGGTGTGAACGGCACCCCGGAACGGATCAGGTCCGCAACCTGAGGTACCACTGTAGTATCACAGGTCTTGCTTTTCTGGCAGACTAAAGTGGCCCTGAACAATTAAATTTAGCAGGGCAGAGTATTTTGCCTTTTCTGTCTTCATTAGGGGCAACTACTTTCTAGAGTTTTACATGAACCTGCTGGTGCAGTTACAAATTAAAAGCATTGCTACCTCCTGGCTTAAATAATTCATTTCTGCCATGATCCAGTGAGAGAGATTTGCCATTCCACTCTGCTTCTCCTTGACTGGGAATGCTCTATGGGTCTACTATCTTCCTAACCAAATCCCAACTATTCATAGCAACGAAACCTTTCTTTCTATGGTCTTTGCTGCTTCTGTTTGGTACTGAAGAAAAGAAACTATGCTATAAGAAAGAATGCTGTAATTCAGCAGTGAAATGCATTGCTGCTATTTGACCACAAATCCAGAAAAAGGTGTGATTTTTGTGGTTGTGTTACTTGTAGATTTTGGTTCTAAGAAACAGTGAAAACTGAAAACTGTGTTACAATGTATTTTATAGTTCCTTTTAACAAATTAATTGTTACATACGTTTTTACTGATAAATATAAATGCCACGTGACACAAAGTAAAATTTCAGCCTACCCTCTACATCTTCAAAAATCAAAATATTAAAACTCAAACTCAAAAACAATCACAAAAAATGACTTAAACATTATCATTTGTAACAGTGTTTGCCTTAAATGTTGTGTTTCAGGGGGATAATCTGGTCACCGAATGTAATTACAGTACCCTAAATCGATCACATATGACTTGGGTAAGAAACTTTATGACATGGCAGAATGAAAATGTCTTCAGATAAAAATGTTGCAGTAAATGTTGCTTTGAGGCATTTGGGTACTCTTGGCAGATAGCTGCAAGGCTGCTAGACCTTTGCTGTAGGTGATGTATTAAACTTATAAAGCAGATTTACTTCTGATGCCAGAGAAATTGCATCTGGCCCTCTTTGCTGCCTATAATTTTTCAGGTAATGTACCATAATAGACACAATCTAATGTTCAAGAATGATGCCTTATATATTGCAATGACCTCATAGCCATTGGTGATTCTTTACAGAATTGGGACATAAGACTCAGCTGTGTGGGTCATTTGTATGGCAGTTACACAGCAAATATGATATTAACCTCCCTTTAGCATTTGTTAGCCTGTATGTACCCAGGTGGCGCTGTGGGTTAATCCACAGAGTCTAGGGCTTGCTGATCAGAAGGTCGGCGGTTCGAATCCCTGTGACGGGGTGAGCTCCCGTTGCTCGGTCCCAGCTCCTGCCAACCTAGCAGTTCGAAAGCACATCAAAGTGCAAGTAGATAAATAGGGACCGCTCCGGCGGGAAGGTAAACGGCGTTTCCATGTGCTGCTCTGGTTCGCCAGAAGCAGCTTTGTCATGCTGGCCACATGACCCGGAAGCTGTCTGCGGACAAACGCCGGCTCCCTCGGCCTATAGAGCGAGATGAGCGCCGCAACCCCAGAGTCGGACACGACTGGACCTGATGGTCAGGGGCTCCTTTACCTTTACCTTTTTATGTACCATATTAAGGCTCTGTTATTTACTTGTGGGTTTGGGGCCACAAAATCCAACTTTTACTTTGAGGCTACAGAGAACAAGGTTATTTTGGCAGTGGGCTTTGCCATATACCCAGTGTCATATATGCTTAACTGCTACGCCTTTTCTTGCCATCATTTTAGTGTTTTATAGTGGCAGCAGCTGCAACCATGATGGATATACAGAGGTAACACCAGAGGGCAGTAATAGTCAGGTTTGGGAAGAAGCAGAGAAGTTTAGATTCTAGGACTGAATTGTCTGTCAACACTACCTTTCTGAAATTTGCACGCACAGTCCTAGTTCAGAAAAAAAAACGACACGGCAGGAAGGCTTCTAGAAGAAAGTTTTTTGTTTTTTGTTTAAAAAAAACATTTTGCAGTTGTCTGGCAGCACCTGTTGTGAATAATCCATCAATTGTTTTACTTCAGCTATAGTAAGAAAAGAATAAAAGTTTCAAAGTCAGCGAACAAATTAACAATGGCTTGGATGCCATTCATACAGTTTATAGTTTCATTTGCTGCTCTTGCTTTGGGCATTATCTGCATTTTCTTATAATTATTGATAAGAAGATGAGTAATTTTAGGAAACATTCTCGATAAAGCCTTAACAAAGGTACCAAGAGATCTGAAAAAAATCCTGAAGTATGTATTGTTGATTTGTTCACATTTTTAGGGTGGTCTTAGCACCAGAAATGAAATGTGCCTATCCTACCTTCTGTATTATCCGAGAATAAATCTTACCCGGTGTGCAAGTATTCCAGACATAATGGAACAACTTCAGTTTATTGGAGTTAAAGAAATATACAGACCAGTAAGGTAAGCAAGGTGGTTTAGTGGGCTGCGGTGGTGCAAAACTACGGTATATATCACATTTGATATATCGCTCGTTGTTATATCCCTCATGTGAGATAAGGCAGTCCTTAAGATATGTAATACTTAACATAATCAATGTATTAAAATTTGGAGGTGTGGGCGAGATGCACCGTGCTTCACATGCTCTAGAGCAATGGTTTTCAACCAGTGTGCCGTGGCACCCTGGGGTGCCTTGAAGGATGGCCAGGGGTGCTGCAAGCAACACTGGCCTCTGTCCCTCTTTCCTTCACTCCCTCTTCTGATGCTCTCTCATGTCTCTGCCTCCCAAAGGCTTGTGTGGCTGTTTGTTGCAGCAGCCCTGGCTACAGGCTCCCCAAGTGAATGGTGCCTCTGAGGCTGGCCAGGGGTGCTGGTTGCCAAGAGCTGAGGCGGCCTTGGAGTAAGCAGGCAAGCAGGCAAGGGAGCCCAGCCAGCTAGTCTGCCAGCCCTTCTAGTCTGCCAGCCCTTCCTGTTGGGAATGGATAGACAAGTGGGAGGCTGGGCAGGCAAGCAGATGCTGCACTGGCCTTTCTTGTGCTTGCTGTGTGCAAGGCCTCCCTGGGAGCTGAGTGCCCAGTTCTGAAAGGGAGCCTTTCCACCATGCAGGCCCAGCAGTGCCTGCTGCCTCCCAAGGTTGTGTGGTAGCCTCACATTCACCTTTGGCCAGTCTCCATTGGACCACTAAGGCTGGGGGCATCCTCTTCCCAGGCCCCTGTGGGGCAGGGGGGCAGCTCAGAGACTAGGAGTGGCAACAGCGACTGCCCAAGTAGAGGGGAGAGGAGAGGAGGTTGAAGGAATATTCTACAAGGGAAGGTGTTCAAAAAAGAGTGAGAGGCTGCCAGCTCTGCAGGTAAGGGGTGATATAACTGGGCTCCTGAGCCCCACAGCGGTGATGCAGAAAGATTGTAGTTGGTCAAGGGAGCCATGGATTCGAAAAGGTTGAAAATCTCTGCTCTATAGGGTTCCCTCTTCCATAGGTTGGACAGGGACTCGTGTGCAGATTCCCTGGTTAAGGGCTGCATTTCCTGCATAAAGGCTGGCTCATTGGAACTTTTCATTATAAATATTGACAAGACCAGATGCATTACTCATTCTGTTATTGCTGGTATTAATACAGTAATACCACAGCAGATAAAAATAATTTTCTTTCAGAGAGGCAGCATTCTAAATACTTGGTACTATTATTGCAATAATGGTGGGCTTTGTTTCATTTTGCTTTTAATTCAGGACTTGGCCATTCATTATCAAGAGTCCAAAACAATACAAAAACCTGTCTTTCATGGATGCAATGAACAAGTTTAAATGGTCCAAAGAACAGGGCCTTTCCTACAACGACTTTGTTCTTAGGTTACCAGTGAATGTAAGATGTACCAAGACTGACAATGCAGAGTGGACAGTAAGTGTAATCCTTTTTTAAAAAAATAAATAAATAAACTTCTTGAACTACTGCTAATCTGTATATTTTATTAATGTGTCATGGTTGTAAGTTGGATAGGGTGATTGGATTGCATCAGCTATTTATACTATTATTATTCATGTACATGAATCATGTATCATGAGGCATGCCAAAGTGATTTACAATAAAATGGCACACACACACACACACACACACACACACACACACACACACACACATATAACAGTTCTCTATATAAAACAACATTTTAAACAATTGCCTGTGAATTTTCCTTTTCAAAAGATAGCTCTAAGTATTAAAACAATATGTACATAAAATAAATTCATGTCCAGAACAGATACCAACTGGGATAAAGGTTTTAGAAGACTTGTTGATAGAGGAACACCTTTATCAGGTGCCCAAAAGCCAATACGGGAGGCACCTGTCTGGTATGCAGTGGGAGGGAGTTCCAAAGGGCAGATACCGCCACACTAAATCTCACCACAAATCATCATGAAGGAGGGGTTGTAACTCAGTAGTCAAAATGCATCCTTTAACAATGTAAGACTTGACTTGCCTGATCAAACCAAAGCCCATCTAGTTCAGTTTTCTGTGGGACAGCAGCCATCTGGATCCTTTGGGAATCTTCATAGGCAGGAAAAGATGGTGATAACTGTCCACACCCTGCCGACACCTGGTAATCAGTTTTGGACAATCATATCTGAGATTAATAAGGCAATATATGAACGAGCCATTTGAGTGTGCACCCAGCTCCATCACTCGCCTCTTTGCATGGGTGAGTGAACAAACCAGGAAGTCTTCCATTAGCCATTGTTTTCCATTCCCTTCCAACTGGTTAATGGCATTAGAACAAGCCAGGATATGAAGCTGTGATTGAAGTCTGATTAATACCCTGATTTCTTTGAAAGCCATTTACTATCATTTCCCAGTTCAGACAAAACAGGAAAGTATCATTAAAGAAATGCTTGCTTGCTTGTCTGTCAGATGGTGTGAAGACTGAAGCAAAAGGCGCTCACTTATATCTTGGCTGAATATACTGATTCTGTGTATGAATGGTCTTGGGGATTTGCAAAGTACTTTAGTAACCATAAATTCTATAAAAGAGGGATAACGCAAAGTCTTACTATGACACATAGTACTCTCAGTAGCTAGAAGGTAGCAAGGATTTAGATAATAGATATTAAGGGCATTACGAAAGTAACTGCCAGTAGCTGTTGATTACGGCCATCAGGTTTAGTTGGGATGAATAAATCTGTGTAAATAAGTGTAAATGCTTAATAATAAGAAATAAATTTCCAGAGTATTATGTGTTGTTGGTATTGGTGCTTACTTAGATCAGGATTTCCCAAACTGGGGTCTCCAGCTGTTTTTGGACTACAATTCCCATCATCCCTAGCAGGACCAGTGGTCAGGGATGATGGGAACTGTACTCCAAAAACAGCTGGAGACCCAAATTTTGATCTGCACCCTGACTTAAACTATAATACATAAATAATATAGATAAGGCACAGATGTCAGCTAAATTCTTTATAGAGCCCAGTAGTACGTGCAGCTTATAATTTTATTTCATTTTACATTTCAGATACAAGGAATGATAACTTCACCACCTCAAATAGAAAGACCATACAGGACAGAACCAATTGTCTGTAGTTCCACTTCCTGCTTAAACTGCAATCTGTTTTTAACTCTATTGATTGTTCTGTACATGTCAACCACTGCTGCAAGAAAGAGTGAGCCTTTTGTATAATAACTCTGATTGTACTCACTTTTCATTTTTTTGTGCCATGCAAGTCCTGAAATGTTTGCACTGTTGCTCTTGTAGATTTATTTTTTTACATATTAATAAACTAAATTCATTTCAAAATAGTCTTCACCTCATTTGAAAGGGGGGGATATCTCTTTTTTGCAATCTAAATTGATTGGTATTGTTTCATTTTATTCATCCTGGCACATCACACCATGAAAAAAGCTGCTCTGTATTTGGATACCATTGTAATAAACTAAACTTTATCTATGTAACCTTAATAATCATGAAGTTTTTTGAATTATTTCACCTCTGCTCTTGATAAATGTAAGTTAAAAAGGTGATTTGCTGTAGAGCTGGATCTTGCCAGTGCAATATTAGTTCTGCAAACTTTTTTTTTACTCCTTGAACAAAAGCCATAAAAGTGTTGTAAATCACAAAAATGAATGAAGCAGAATCACAGAAGTCTGTTTCTGTGATACTGGCTGGTTGTTATCCACATAAGAGGTCCTGTGTCTGTGGGGGGGGGGACCTTCACTCAGATTAGCAATTTACCCTGATATTCTGGTCTGCCATTCAAGTGTCCTGTCATAATATGTGACTTTATGCATTAAAAATTGCCAGCTTACTTGACATGATAAATACTATTTGCTTCTGCCGCATCATTTGGCCATAAAAGGAAATGCTATCTTATACAACTTTTATAAATGTTTACTTGGAAGGAATTCCATTGATCTGAGGTAAATGTACTTCCCAGTAAACATGTTTAGCAGATTGCAGCCATTCAAACAAATGTTCTCATTTCACTTTTCCAATGGTTTTGGAGAAATTTACAGTTTAGATACCTTGCCTTCGATTTCCTGTTTACTTTTCACCATATAAGAAGAAAAAGCTTCTACCCTTTCTGAACAGCTATGCAAATGGTTACAAAGTAGGTACTGAAAGAAGGTGTGTTTTACCAAATAACATGGCTTTTCATTGCTCGGTAAATGTGTGTTTATGGCATAAAGCTTTTGTTGACTTGGTTTGGAATAAATATAACAAAGCCCTATTCCTTTTTCATGACCAGTCAACCTAACAGAATATGAACAAATGCAACTTTGTTGTTACCAACCATTCTGTTTTGGTTCTGAGATAATGGAAAGCCATCCAGGCAAAAGGCATTTAGAAGATAAAACTCCTAACGTTGATAGCAAGCGGCACTGGATCGTTTATGCTTTGATGGCATCAGGCTTTTTTAAGATCACAGCTGGCAAAGAAATAGTCTGATTCAGCAATATATGCAAATATGCGCAAAAGGACATTTCTAACTAAACAATATGGAAGCAAATTTGTAAATACTAAATTCCCAGCAATGGAGGGAAAGAGATGGAAACCAGGAGACAGATTACCAAAAATCGAAACTCAGGTGGAAATGGAATATGCTGGACATAAATGCAACAGTGAGAACAAAAAGGTAAGAACTCGTCGCCTAACATCCTTTGACCTTGTGCATGTGTACAAAACAGGCAGTAAAGTATAATTTCTGTCAATTATTTGTTCAGTTGTTTATTGGCATGTACAGTTTCAGCATACAGAATCTACATCCCTTTACAATAGCTGTGAGTAATAAACATTGGTAAGTACAGTTCAGAAACAGTGCCTATGGGAAAGGAGCATAAGGGGACATGTTTGTGTATGATTATCATAAATGGACTTTTGTTTCTACACACACAAACGCACACTTGACATTGAACTCTCCTATAGAAACAGCACAGAGGATGAGGCACTAGAGACCTCACCTGAATGTTAATGTTACACCCGTATTGGAGTAACCTGTTATGCCATGGCAGCAGCCCCAGAACAGTGCACAGCGGAGGAGAGAGAGGAGATCCTTCAGAAATGCTTTCCGTGACAGAGCAATCTTCTTATGCTTATGTTGAATTCCTCCCAAAGCTCTGTCCCACTGAATTCAAGCACAGATTTGAAGCAGATAAGTGTGGTGTACAGTCATACCTTGGTTTTCAAACAGCTTAGTTCACAAACGTTTTGGCTCCCAAACACTGCAAACCCAGAAGTGACTGTTCCGGTTTGTGAACTATTTTTGGAAGCCAAATGTCCAATTGGACATCCGTGGCTTCCAATTGGCTGCAGGAGCTTCCTGCAGCCAATCAGAAGCTGCAGTTTGGTTTCCGACCATTTTGGAAGTTGAACGGACTTCCGGAACGGATTCTGTTCAACTTCCAAGGTATGACTGTATTTTACAGTTAAATTTAGTGTGCACTTCCATTCCTCACTTCTCTCAATTCAGAAACAAAACTGGCACAAGGGTTTTGATAAGAGGAAACATTAATGCAAAAGAAATGCAAAGATATAATCATGAATCATGGTTTCTTAAAACTTGTTTGTCCCTGGCCAAATGGCCCATGCTGGGGGCAGCTAGTATGCTGCCACAGAAACAAACATATTGGTCCTTGGAGAGAGGCTGAGATATTTGATGACTACAGTCATGATATGGGGCTGATGTGGCCTGCTTTTTAGAGACTTTGAGCATGTCCTCCTTAAATCTTAAATTCTTTTTGTCAGAGTCTCAACAGGTGTTAACTTAAAACAATTCATTGTTTTCTTTCTTTAGGTTCATAGATGTGTTTCCTACTTGTGGGGAGATATTTCAAGGTATGGCTGTGATGTGATAATACAACATTGTGATAATACAACATTAGATGCTTGTTGGGATGAATAAAAGGGTCTTCCTTTTCATCATGCTTATACTGTATAGTAGAACTCCTTACCTGGGAGGTTTTTTAAAAAAAAAATTCCCCAGTCTCCTTGCATTTTGCTGATTGGCCAAAATATTTATATTCTGGCAGGCATTTGACCTGCAATGTTAACTTGTTAATGTACAAGTTTCCGAAAGATATATTTTGGTTTAATAAAGAGAGATATTGATCCTTCAGCCCATAATAAAAATAAAATAAAATGTCCTTTTCCATTATTATTTGCAATTTCAGCTAAATTTTATAATATTCCTAACAGTATATGGATCAATATTATCCTGTATTTAGTTACTGGTGTAATAAATAAACAGACTCCACTTCTCAATAAATGGATTGTTATGCTTTTTCCTCTCACATTCTAACCACATTTAACAACTTACATATCTGAACGATGTCCCGTGGATTCAATAACCAATTGTCCAATGTAGGAGGGTTAGGCTTTTTCCAATTGGGACTTATTACCATCCACACACTTCTCATTAAGTGAATAACAATCTCTCTGGGTTCTATGTGAACCATATCTTAAACATAATGAAACTGGGTAACCAAAGGATTCCTAGGAAGAGCATATTCTGTGAATTATTGAATTTCATGAATTGCCATATATTCTGGACAGGACCACACCATATGATTTACATTTCCAACTGTGTTTGTTAGAGCCATTATAAATATGATTATCCCTTTGAAAAAGCAGCTTGCACAAGCTTTCTTTCAGACTTATACTTACCAGGTTTGGCACATATTTCCACAAATCATTACAATTATTCATTTGAAATTTCAAAGCTCAGGCCTTTCACCCATCTTGTAATATTTACATATAACGAAGAAGAAAAGACTCTTCAAGATCATTTTGTCCAAGTTTAGTCGAATTTAAGCCTTTGACAATAACCCTCGAGATTAATTTCCTCTTTGTATTACTCCACACTGCTTACATTTTGTCAGGATTCAAAAGCTTTATCAGATTCCTGTCTGTATTTATTTATGCTATATATAATCCTGAGGGCAGCGTTAACATCGGCAAGAATTAGGTCAAATGCCATTTGTGCTTTTAAATTGGAATTTCTTGACATTTGTGTTCTAAAGCTACTTCGCATGAGCTTTACACAGCAGTGATCATGGGATTTTGATTGTGTGGTTATATGCAGTAGCAGAGCACATGATAGGAAAGAAATCACTTTAGATATTTTTAATATTCCCCCACCTTTAAAAATGGATGTAACGGTTCAACTGGCAGGTGGTGTAACATCAGATACGAAATCAAGTCACAAATACATGAGTCCAAAGAATATCTGTATAGCTATTTTTCTGGACTAGGAAGTTACTTTTGGCTGAGTCGCCAGGGACAGAATCGGGGAAGGAGGAGCCCTACAGGTGCCACATGCTCTGAAAGTTTGTTTAGCAACCAGGCATTTTCAGGGAAGTAATGCTGGATAGTCTTTCTTCCTGTTGGATTTACAGATGGATTTAATGCAGTTTCATCATTTTAGATTCGTATTATGCATTTTCTTTGTATTTCTCTTATGTGCATGTTAGCATGAGGAATAGAACCACATCCATTGGCCCTCCCTCTATTTAAATTTGCAGCGATGTCTGAAAGTGTGTGGATATAACAGATGTTGCTAGTTTAGAAGAAAGTAACTCTCTACCACTTTCTTTTGCTGCAACTATTAAAATAAACACAGTTCACAGACAGTTAACTCAGAAGCAGCTTTGTCCTAATCGAGATGTGTATTCAATCCGTTGCTATTTAACTTGCTATTATGTTGTTCTATTATTTCCCAGTTGTTATTATAGTAACCAGCCATTACAAGCACCAGATCTACAGATATAGAAACAATTATTGCCTATGATCAGTTTTCCTTTCAACAGTGTTTCTTTTGGCTGCATTTATGCCCCCCTCCCTCCTGTTTCTAATGTCACTAGGCTTTGAATAATATCTTACTCTAAGGGAACCTTGTGACTCCACATTATTTCCGTATATAAATTACACCAGTTCCAGGAAGAATTTCAGTATACCAAGACTGTATAAAATCTCTACTTGTCATTCAGGATTTGGCCATTGGTGATGGTGGGAGGCATTCTAAGGTGTTATTTGAGAGCAGTATGACACCAGGGAGCAGGTGGCGCTGTGGCCTAAACCACTGAGCCTCTTGGGCTTGCCGATCAGAAGGTCGGCGGTTCAAATTTCTGCGATAGGGTGAGCTCCCGTTGCTCTGTCCCAACTCCTGCCAACCTAGCTGTTCGAAAGCACACCAGTACAAGTAGATAAATAGGTACCGCTGCAGCAGGAAGGTAAATGGGGTTTCCATGAACTCTGGCTTCTGTCACAGAGTTCTGTTGTGAGAAGCAGTTTAGTCCTGCTGGCCACATGACTTGGAAAGCTTTCTGTGGGCAAACACCCTCTCCCTCAGCCTGAAGCAAGATGAGCACTGCACCCCATAGTCACCTTTGACTGGACTTAACCATTCAGATGTCCTTTACCTTTTAACTTACCTTAGGACACCAGGAATTTATTCCATGAGTGACGTTCTTCTTGGCAGGGATGGGAAAACAAGACCTGTTGTGTGATTCCCCCCTCCCACCTCGTGTTATGCAGCTGCTAATATCACTGAGCCTACCAGCCAAACTACATCTTTCAATACAGCTGTGTGTAGCATTAGCATGGCAGCTATTTTTCTTGTTTCAAAGCACTCATGGAAAAGGGGTGATTTGCAGTAGGGAAGCTGTAGGAGAGGGGTGCTTAATCCTCCATGTGCTGTTTTCTATGAAAAAACACACACACACACACACACAGAGAGAGAGAGAGAGAGAGAGAGAGAGAGAGAGAGAGAGCTCTTACTGTATCCAGGGTTTCTGGCCTGTCTTTACCTTAGAAATATAGGGATGGAATTCAAGTAACAGGTTGGGAAAATAAAATTTAAAAAATCCTTCGTGCATGCACACAAAAGCTCATACCTATGACAAACTTAGTTGGTCTCTAAGGTGCTACTGGAAGGATTTTTTTAAATTTTTTTTTTTACTACATCAGACCAACACGGCTACCTACCTGTAACTAGGTTGGGAAAAGGTAACAGGTTCAGAGGAAAAGGACAAGCAGGCAAAGGGGCCAAACATCAACATCACTTTTCCACACTGCAGGGCTGGCAATAGGGGTTGGTATTGGTGAGCATTTCCTAAAGCCCACCTCAGCAGGGATCTCCATGGCTGACCACCAGAGCCCCTTGGAGCTTAGCATTGCTTCTTTCTCACTCTGACTGGGCCCAGAAGGACAGCACCAAGAGGCAACAAACAAATGAAGAGTTCTTCAGATCACAATTGCATAACACGGCAACTTGTGGTGTCCCAGTGATGCAGCACTGCTAGTCCTCTGGTTTATTCACTTATTTGGCAACACAGCATTTCATGCAATTAGCTTGGTGTCATTAAGAGGCCTCTCAACACCTAATGTTCTTAAAAAAACAAAACAAAACTTTTCAGGGAGTATAACTGTTGTGAAGCATGAGAACTGCACTATTGCAGGATATTATTTAAAACTCTTCAAAACCACTTTTCCAGCTGCAGTGTCCATTAAGGCCCCCCCTGCCCTTTTTCTTGTGAATACAAGCCCTCCATCTTACATATACATGCCTCATTTATTTTGGTCAATCTGCCAGTTTGCCATTTGACCTTGATGGATGTCTATAGCAGCAGCTCTCACAGACTTAAAGTGCTACAGAGCATCGGGTGAGGGAGCAGAACAAGCAGCCTTTGTCTGAAACAGCGCACTTATTTCTGTCACAAACAGTCTGACAGAGATATTTTTGTGAAGCAGCGTGACATAATCTGTCTCTGCTGTACTTAGGCTGACGAAACCAGAACTACCATTGTGGCTGCCTCTGAATGGAAAGGCAAATCTGTTAATTGGCTTAGTGGGTTGAAAAAAAGAGAAACAACCCCTCACAATCTCTCAGTTCCATTTCCTGATAATGATCATTTGGTGGTTCTGGAGACATTGGAGCTATCCATAAAATGTTGCAATGAATTCTTCCTGAGGGGTTAGTGGGAAGAAGTGAAATGGTTCTGAAGAAAGGTTTTTTTCTTCAGAAACAGGAAATAGCTTAGTCTATGAAAATTATGTAATTTGTGTGTGTGTGTGTGTGTGTGTGTGTTTACAGAAAATGTGGTCTGCCGACAAGCTTCAAATGTCACAATGGTTTGCCATATTTCTGTGTGGTACAGTATTGAATTCCAGAAAAGGAAAGGTTTTATGATACAGCTTGTTTCTGACAATGTGACATCTGTGCAGAGCTGAGAAGAATGACAGTGGTGTCCTGTGTGTGGAATATTTTTTTATACAATCCGCTAACTGATGAGGCATGTAACTGAATAGTCTACTAGAAATAAAAATTGATACACACATAATAGATAGATAGATAGATGATAGATAGATAGATGATAGATATAGATAGATACCGTAGCTATTAACCTGAACCATCTACCCTGCCCCTCAACATGCAGGCTGCCATACAATTTTCTACCACCGTGGACAGGGCCAGATTCAGGTTTGCTAAGGCCCTAAGCTACTGAAGGTAATGGGGCCCTTTCTATGTCCAGCTGTCCTTTGTCAACAACAAATTGTCACTTTTTAAATGTTGAATATATGCTATGTGGTAATTTATGGACCTAATAGGTATCTAAAGGCATTTGCACATAGCAAAATATGTATTTTATCTAAGTAATTGTTGAACAAATAAAATTAAGAAGTATATAAATAGTGAAGTACAATTAAGAAGAAGTATATTAATAGTGAAATAATTATTAAGCTCTAACTGTATGCAGGTTTTATTTTATTTGTTTTTTATCTTCTATTTTGGAAATGTACATCCAGTTTTTTTCCTTTAATTTTTTTGGTGCCCCCAAGATAGTTTATGCTTGTTTAGTTTATGCGTAAATCCAGCACTGATCATGGAACCCCTTTCATACCAACTTACAGCATAGCTAGGAATGGGCCCATGGAGCATCTTTCTCTAAGTGTTTCTGGGTGGGTAATAAATTCGGTGAACATTGAATTAGAGTGCAATATTGATACGAAGCAGGACATTTGCTGGGAAAATAAATTAATTTTCTATGGCTGTGGATGATTTGGGAGAATACTTAAAGCATATTTTAATTGATTTGGAGCAGGATCTTTTGGGAAAGTAATTGGGGGTAAATGAATTGAAGACAAACTTATCTAGGGGGATCTGGGATAGGATACA
The DNA here is from genome assembly GCF_965207765.1 of Zootoca vivipara. Taxonomy (NCBI): domain Eukaryota; kingdom Metazoa; phylum Chordata; class Lepidosauria; order Squamata; family Lacertidae; genus Zootoca; species Zootoca vivipara. Next base: position 56,774,565 of record NC_142586.1, on the reverse strand, counting down.
AATTTGTTTAATACCTTACTTGGGGGTTATTTGGATCAAAAACTGGCTTGCCTCCAATGATATTTAAAGTCTAAGATAGTTGGCAATACCTCAGCCAATTTACTTGCTCCTTTTATAATAATAATAATAATAATAATAATAATAATAATAATAATAATAATTTATTTATACCCCGCCCATCTGGCTGAGTTTCCCCAGCCACTCTGGGCGGCTTCCAACATAAAAATAAAATAAAATAATCGATTAAACATTAAAAGCCTCCCTAAACAGGGCTGCCTTCACAATCGCTTCTAAAGTCAGCAGTTTTGTGCTGGAGTCTTCCCTTTGAAGATCCTTAGTTAAAGAATGGCAAAGGCTTCTCTAGGCTTCTGTTTTGCATAACGATCCCATTGCTCAACCCATACAAACTTTTCCAAGGGTGGGTATAAAACCAAAGCTAAACTCCCACAAAGGAAAACCTGCCAGAAAGACGATGGAGACAAATTACTTGGCACAGCAGTTGCGTTTTGTGAGTGGATGCTGCCACCCTCTGGTAACAGGAGAGAATAGATATCTAAAAAGCAAAGTGATGAGAGCAACGAGCAGTTTGCTCTACCTCAGTGAGTGGGGCTTCTGTAGATGTGATGTGTCAGAGGGATCTATCACAGCTCTATTCACATTGATGTTGTTTTCCCATGGAAGGCTTAGTTGGGAATATTTTTCATACACCAAAATGTGCATGACATTATTGTGAACACCTTTCACATGTGGAGAGGGGGAAGTACCGGTAGAAGGACCATGCAAAGGTGGGGTGGGGCCGCTGGGTACACTTGCCCCGGGCCTTGGAGGGCTAAACTGGCTGGGGACCCCCCACCAGGGGCCCACAGGACTTGTGCTACTTGAGTTTATAAATTTATTCCAAAAAGACTCCTGCCCTGGACCGCAGACAAGCTCTGCACAGTCCTAGGAAGTAAGGCCATGTCCGTCAACCTCCAGAGTTGATGCATGACCCATTTACACCCCCACCCTCATTTAGTAAGCAGGAGAAGGAGCCTTATGCACACATCAGTATACACTCATGAGGTCCTACACACAAGGGGTTATGATCTGAAGGCCCCCTGAGGCCACAAGCTGTTTTTAGATGAGTGAGACACACATTATGGCACCTTGGAATTCATGGGAGGATAAAGGCAGGATATGAATTAGATTTTGGACATAGAAGAGCTCTACACATTTGGCACTTTCTCATTCTCACCAAACATTCAGCTGACAGTAGGGAGGGGGGCAAGGCCAGCCAAGTGTATGGATGGCAGAAGGCAGGAGGTGTCTAGAGCCAGCAGCTTCCTCACATTAGAGATTAAATCTAAAAATCATCCCATGGGAAAACTGTAGTGCTGAAACCATTATTACTATTTTTTGAACATGCTGAACTGTACATTAAAAGCATGTCATATTGCTTTAAAACTTGAAGATGTGCTATTTCTGGGATTTATCTCTTCCCTAAAGCCTGAGGCTGTAATCTAATCTTCCTTCTTATGCTGGGTGGTGGTGGGTTGGATTGAGGCTTCCCTCTGTTGCTTCAGTCAACTCAGCAGGAATCTTGTCAGCTGTGTCATTGACAGGGTGCCACTCAGTTGATGCTGGCAAAAAACAAAAACAAAACCCACTTCTGCCTGCCAAACAGAAGGCTCACCAGTGGCATCCCCAAAACTGAAGTCCAGGAGAAAGCCTGAAACAGGTGTTCTGAGGGAGGGTTGAGGCTGACCTGACCTGGAATCTGCCTGATCCTGACCCAGTCTCACAGCCTGCCCTGACTAGCATTGGGCCCAATCACTGCACCAGCCTGGAGCTTCTGCAGGTATACCTCAGCTGATCTGCCATTCATTCAGACTCACTTCCAAACCCATCCTACAGCATAATGGGAAGGGATTATTCACTTCCACATGAACAATTGGAATTGTCAGGTATGTCACAGAAAAAAAACACGAAATTGACCTGGAAGTCATTCTAGTTCAGCATTCTGTTGTCACAGTCGCCAATCAGATCTCCATGGGAAGTCCCTGAGAAAGTTAAGAGTTCAACAGTGCTAGCACCATTCATGATCTCCAGCAACTGGTACTCAGAGGCATACAGAATTTTTTTAATAACATAAATCTTCCAACATTTGGCTTCATTCAGAAATGTCCTCTTCTGAAGCCTAATGTGTTGTCTTCTGCAGTCTAATTGTTCACTTACATAGATGTTGGATTTGATAGCACCATGATGATGGTTACCAATTGGTTTAGCAACACTTGCATCTTGCACCAGGGCTTAGGTGCCACTGAAGTCCTCCAGAGTGTTTGTTGCAGGGAAGAAGGGAAAGGAGAATGTTAGCCACTTTGAGACTCCTTCGGGTAGTGATAAAGCAGGATATCAAATCCAAACTCCAACTCCTCCTCCTCCTCCCTCCTCCTCCTCCTCCTCCTCTTCTTCTTCTTCTTCTTCCTCCTCCTCCTCCTCCTCCTCCTCCTCCTCCTCCTCCTCCTCCTCCTCCTCCTCCTCCATCTCCATGGCCAGCTGTTCTAGGGCAGAGACATTTGGGGTATGTAGAAATTTCCCCTCTTTGACCTGACTGGAACATGCATTTTCCCAGTCACTGTGGTTAACAGGCTCTCTGACTTTCTTTGACACTGTATGTCACGCATATGCCACCAGCAGGGCATCCCATATCTGACCTTTCCGCAGCAGCTATTATTTATTTGTTTGTTTGTTTGTTTGTTTCGCAGAAATTATATACCATGTGATTGTAGAAAAGAAGCTACATCTTGTGTACTTAGTAAGCCTCAGCCCTGCTATTTAATTTGTACCAGTGATGTTATTTCCTTTGCACTGCTAACATTCACAAAGATGTTGTTTTGGAAGCTTCCATTCCTGCTGCACAAGCTCAGAGACACCAGTTATTTATACACAACCCTATTGAGGTATCTGTGACAATCAAGACAGCTTGCTACTCTGACCCAGAGGTTGTGAAGAGGGGGGGGCAGCTGAGTTAAGGTATCCAGGCTACTTCTAATCAGCTGTGTTTATCCAGACGGAGTTAATAAATATGACCGAGTCAAGGTAAGCGAGACAGCTGTCTGTGGAAGCTGGCCAGGGTGTCTTGGGTAAAGGGAGAAAGCTCAGTGACACAGGAAGGAGAAAGGCAAGTATTTGCGGTTGGTACATGACTGCTAAAACAACTTACGCAGAATACGGTAGACCAAATATTCAGATAATCTCACTTTATGACAGGTGTATGTTCAAGCAGCAGAGCAATGGAACTATCCCAAAACATTTTCCTCCCATTCTGTTAAACAGGGACAGTTTTTAATATCAGCACTGTCAGAAGTGTGTGGATGTTTGGCTGTGCAGCTGCAGTCATTGGCCACGAAAGTTGCCAGCAAGGATCCCCCCCCCCCTTTAACAACTTGTCAGAATTGATGCAAAGAATGATGGTTGTCTTCAAAATCCAGTGTTTCTTATTAAAAAGGTCTCTAAAAATGCCATGAGAAGAGAAGACTCCCTGGAAAAAGACCCTGATGTTGGGAAAGATTGAGGGCACAAGGAGAAGGGGACGACAGAGGACGAGATGGTTGGATAGTGTTCTCAAAGCTACAAACATGAGTCTGACCAAACTGCGGGAGGCAGTGCAAGACAGGAGTGCCTGGCGTGCTCTGCTCCATGGGGTCACGAAGAGTCGGACACGACTAAGTGACTAGATGCCATGTGCCCACTAAAAGTGCTGCCATGTTATTATGGCCAGGCCATGACTGCATCAGCAGTACTTTATGTGCTCTCATAAGACTGTCATGTTCTGTGATTCAACCCTCAGTGCCTCAGGCAGTTTTCTTTTCAGAAATATGCAGTACCAGCCCAAGTTGTTGTGCTACCTCAAACAGAGCACAAATTGTGCCCCCTCTCCCTCCACATGCAGTGAGGCCAACTTTTTTTTTAAAAAAAAAAACCTCTAATGCCTATAGGTTAGTTTCCTACATTTCAAAAATAGCATTGATTATACTTGTGTTTTAACGATCATTTATATTGTTTTAAAATTGGTTTGTGCAATTTAGCGGTGTTTTAACTTTTTTTGTGCACTGTTTGATGGGAATTTTGAGCAGCTTAAGAAATCTCCTAAAGAAATAATAAATACTGAGGCATGAATTCTTTCCTTATTCTATCCCACCATTATGGTATCACCTGCTACATAACAGAGGCAACCCGGGGCTAATGAGAACCAGTTATTTATGGAGCTCCCTGTTTGGTGCATAGCTGTCAAGTTCTCCCCTTTTTTAAGGGAAATTCCCTTATGCTGAATAGGCTTCCTCGCAAGAAATGGGAAAACTTGACAGCTATGGTTTGGTGACACTTTCATGTAAGCAAGAGACATAATCAATAGCAATAGTGATAAGTTTGGCCTCTTAAGCTGCAGTTGTTCCCCTTTAAGTGAGGGAGAAAAAATAGCTACGGACATAAATCACAACAACAGCTTTTGTCTGATGTGGACAGAATCTCCACCAGGAACATCACCTGCTTCAATGCTGACCAGCTTCAGGCTTCATCAAGAGACGAGAGTCCGGCTGTTTTCTTTTTGGAGAATGGCTAAGCCCTTTTGACAAAAACTGTTTCCCTTCCCTGAAGTGCAAATCATTTCTGGTTTTCAGTTTGCTCTTGGAAACCTTAACTATCTCATCCCCACCACAGAACTCCAGTCCCATTCTCCTCCCATTAATAAATGTCTACTTAACCCTCGAACACCCCACTTTCCCACCCAGCCTATATGTGGGGAAACACCTGATCACAGCCCAAGAACATGAAGCTCACTTTAACTTTCCAAAGTGGTTGGCTGTAGGCCTGGCTATGAATGGGAGTGAAGAAGCATAATGAGAACGTAACTGATGTGTTTGGCCTGCACCCAAATTACTTGGGTCCTCTAGTAGAAAATGCTTCTAAATCTCTAACTGGGTTTTCATCACTATATGTGGAGGAGAAACTACTTTTTCAAAACACAACAACAACCCACCTTGATTATTGGGCACATAGTTTCTACTGAGTGGGTCCAAAAAGTTGGGATGTTTTGATTCTAATGCTCTACAATAAGGAACATACAAAATATTATTTCTCGGCATGACCAAAATTTGGGAAATAAATATTTGTTCGCTAGTATTTCCTGTAGGAACTGGTTAGAGGGAACGCTATGTGCTAAGAGCTGTGTCAAGTGTCTAATAAGGTTTCCATGGCATGTTCCACTCAGACCTTTGAATGTTTGTTTAGTTAGCAGAGTTTTTCATTTGGACTTTATTTCCTTTCCCTGTGATACTTTTGGAAGAAAAAACAACAACCCAACTTCGGTACTTATTTTTATTCCAGTGCTCCAAAGTTCAAATTAGTTAGCCAATACACACCTTGTACCATTGAGTCACCTGTTGAACTTACCGTAGATCTATTTTAGGAAAGAGATGTTTGAGTGCAGTAACTGGGGGAATTGAAGGATTCAAGGTCCAACCAATTAGATTAAAGCCTGTAGAGACAATAATATATACCAGACCTATGTCAGTTGTTGCCTAGAAAGCCAGTACAGTCCCTGCTTCTGTAGCAATGCCTGTTATGAGCATGATAAAAGTATTCTTTTCACCGTTGCTGCCAGGCAGCTAAATCAGAAAATTTCTTGACCTCTGATCAGGGGCGTAGCCAGGATCAAAACTAGGGGGGGGCAAGCCATGGTCGTTCAGGGGCGGGGCCAAGGCACAGAAGGGGAGGGGCCACAAAGTGGGTGGGGCTAAAGGGCCAACGGGCCTGATGACATCGTGGCGGTGGCAGCAGCGGCCACCTTGTGCTTCTGGGGCTGGTAGCGTTGGCGGCTACCCTGCTTGGCTGGAGAGGACGGGAGGGTCGGGCAGGCGAGAGGGGGTGGCAGGGCGGGCGAGGGCGAGGCAAGACACGGCCGCAGCCACGACAGCTCCGAGGCGTTGCTGCATATCAGCATAATATTTCAACCATGGTTCAAGCCCCACCTTAGGAAAAAAATCCTGCATTGCAGGGGGTTGGACTAGATGACCCTTGTGGTCCCTTCCGACTACAATTCTATGATTCTATTGATATATTACCATAGCATATGCATCATTCTGCTTTCTTGAATTGTCCTACTCCTAGGCATAGCATCCAACTCCTAGAGGCCTAGGTGCCCCCCCCCAATTACTGGTAAATACCGTATTTGAAAGAGTCATCCCCCCATGTTGATGGGCTTTCTATGTGGGGCTTATCTGCCCCCCCGTATTTTATTAAGGATGGAAGAGGGAGGGAAGGAAGGAAGAAATAGAGAGAGGGATAACTCATATTTGTGGGTGCCTCTGGGTGACGCTGTGATGCTGGAACTCTGCATGTACAGGAGCCTTGTAAGCAGCTTTCTCTCTGCTTGATTTACAGCAGGCACGTCCAACAGGTAGATTGTGATCTACCAGTAGATCACTGGATGTCTGTGGTAGATCACTGGTAGGTCACTGGCACCCCTAAAAAAAGCTCACCCAAAATTTTCCTCCTCCCTCAAAAAAATTGAACTATGACCTGAAGCCCTAAACAAAAATGGGCCTCCCTCCCTCCTAAAAGAAGCTCAACAAGTTTGACCTAAACCCCCCAAAACAGGGCTTCCCTTCCTTTAAAAAAAAACTCAACAGCTTTGACCTGAACCCCCCAAAAGGGGGTAGATCACCCCCAGTTTTAAACTCTGAGTAGATCAGAGTCTCTTGGGAGGTGGCCACCCCTGATTTACAGTATACAGATGCAGGAGGAGGGGCAGACTGGAACACCAATGCTTTTTATAAACATCACTGTGTCTGTCAAAGCTACAGCCCCCCCCTTTCTTAGTATTCACTTCCTTTTAGCCTTGCAGAGCCACCTTAGTCAAATTGAATCCTCTGAGTCTGCACCCTCATTAAATCGCCAATAGAACTCTTAATGCTCCTGAATGCTCATTAACAAGTCCCACTTAAGAACAATAGGGTGAAATGGTCAGCTATCAAATCTTGCCTGGGGATATATGCTCCATTGTCTTAACTGCTTAACTACTGGTAACCACTTTGCTTTATTTATTTGATGTTTTTTTGTTACTGCTGTGTCCCCCCCCCCCAGCAAGTGGAGACTTAGCTGCTCTCGCTAAAGCAAAGCCTTTTCCACTTCAGTTTTTGGAGGGGAAAAGTGCTGGTTATGGTCTGTAAAATACATTAATTTTTTTGCTTCTAGGGGGGGGGGCCCTGCCTACGCCCATGCCTCTGATTGTCTCAATTCAAACCTGCAATTTAATTTTCTCCTAAATTATAATTCAGCAGTTTCAGACTGAAATTTCCTTTTGATATTTCTTTGTTCAAAACAGGTCAGCAGTAAGGTTTCCTGTGATGCTGACATTTTCTCCCCTTTCTGAAAGCTGATTTATCTCCATTTATTCTTTTCATAGAAATTGGCCTGTTGCATGGATAATGCAGAATGGCTTTACCAGTAGATGATAGCGTGTCTCATCTCTGGCATCTATTATCATATTTTTCAGGCAAATAAAGAAACATCAGATTAACGATTTACTGTATACCAGGGTTTGCAAATCTGTCCGCTTCAGAGTCAGCATTGATTTTGATAATACTTATAAATGGGCTTCTCTGATATTTCTTCTGTTTTCTAGCTTCTGTGTTTCAGAGACAACTCATTCCATAAATTCTACTAGGCACATGAGGTGTTGTTTTTCCCCTAAATGAGAAAATCCTTATGAATATTAGATATTATAACTAGAAAACATCTTTTATTTGGGGAACAAATACCATCATTTGCCATTGGAGGGAGATAGCATGCAGCAATTTTACCTCAGCTGTTTCACCATTCTCACTAAACTGGAACAGTAACATTATACATACATATATATATATATTCTCACTAGGAATATTGAGAGAAGCTGTAAGAGACAAACACACATTTTATTAATCTTTTGTAGCATAAACTGTAGAAATCTCTTCATGAGATTTTGGGCTAGAAGGCTGCCACAGTATTTTCTACAGAAAACTTCATACTGTGTTCCTCAGACAACATTTTGGTTCCTCCTAAGCCCTCAGACAGCAACTGACCTTGCTGATAGCTGCCACCAGCCAGGGTTCCCAAATTCTTTACTAAAGTGATTCCCTCACCCCAAATCATAAAAAACCTTTTAGCTAGATCATGCAGGAACTATTCCAGCTCTTTTGGGCTTGTTTGAAATCACTCATACATGACAGTTAGAGAACTTACCTCAGAAAGATGGCTTGAAAATGCAGCAGCTGTCATATGAAAATGATTCTAGATAAATTTCTCACATGAGGAGTGTACTTCCTCAGAAATGCATGTGAATTGGCCCAGAATTTAAAGGCAAATCCAAAACAACAGTAACATAGGCTAAGATATGAAAGCAAAATAGGAAATAGGAAAATTTGCCCGAGAATTTTCCCCACCCAAATTCATTTAACTTCTAATTCAGCAGTGCTGCTTTAAACCTCAATTAAAAAAATTCTTTTCTGCAAAGTTTTCTGCAATTTTGGTGGTCATTGGAAGCTCAGAATCAGGATTTTTTCAGATTCGCTCCTTGATACTTCAGTAACTAAATTCCTTAACTCTGTAAAATATGTCTGCAGAAATGAATGAGCCTGCAAAGAGGATGAGGTATCGCAGCCTTAAAAAAAAAACTTAAAAATGAAACACTGGAAAGGAGCCTTCATTAAAGCCACCCAAAACTAACGAGGAATTGGTATACGCTTTAAATCATGCCTGACAGATGTTTTTTCCTAAAGGCCTTCAATGGAGATTCCACAACTTCCCTGGGCAAACAGTAAACATTCACCTTTGGTGGTAATGGAAAGTGAATGTAATCTGACGATCATGCAACATCTAGCAATAAATTACCTTTTGAAATGTATCTTCCAGAGAGAAGCCAGATTTTACAGCTACCTCATCTTTGCTTTGCATCCATGGCTTAGACTCAAAGCGTTGGCAGCAAAGGTCTTATTTATGGGATAGAGAAGATGCTCTTCATTTTATCATTGGTTCCTGTGTTGCTCATCAGAGTGTGTGGTGCCCACACCTTGTTTCTGATGCTGAAAATAAAAAAAGGGGGGAGGTGCGCCAAGCAGGATGCAAAAGACGCCACTGTTTTGAAAAAACATGTTGTGCATGGCGGACAACTGTCATAACTCAAGATGGGTTTCTTTCATCTCTAGAATGGGCTGCTTTGCCAATAAGGAAGGGGGGGGGGAGAAAGAAAAAAGGTTGAAGTAAAACTCTATATTCATGGCATCCACTTTACAGGCTAACATTGTAAGACCTCACCTCTCAAGGATACTGCGCCAGGGTCAACTAGTATCAATGAACATGCCTTCAGTACAAATGGAAAACAGTTTTCGAATGGCTTTGCCATTAGAACGCAAGAGAGCTGCTAGATCAGACCCATCTAGGACAGCATGCTGTTCTCACATGCCTATGGGACACTCACAAGCATGGCATAGAACCACAGAATTGCAGAGCTGAAAGGGACCACGAGGGTCATATAGTCCAACCCCCTTCAATGCAGGAATCTATGTGCTGTTGTCTTGTCTGGTTATTCATCACCTAGGGAGCTACAGAGTCACATATTATTATTTATTGAATTTATATACCTCCCTATGCCCGGAGGTCTCAATGTGGTTCAAAGAATAAAATCAAGATATAAAATCACAAAATACCTTATTAAAAATAAAAACAACAACCCAATACCCTTCCCCCCAAAAAAACCCCACACACATTCTAAATGGGCATAGGATGTAAATTGGATCAACCAAAGGCCTGGTTAAAAAGGAACGTTTTTGTCTGGCGCCTAAAGGTGTATAATGAAGGCTCATGGGGAACTTCCCTGGGGAGAGCATTCCACAGACAGGGAGCCACTGCAGAGAAGGCCCTGTTCTCGTGTTGCCACCCTCTGGACCTCTCGAGGAGGAGGCACATGAAGGAGGGCCTCAGAAGATGATCTCAGGGACCAGGTAGGTTCATATGGAAAGAGGTGGTAATATACATCATGACTAGTAGCCATTGTTAGCCTTATCATTTCTGAATTTTTCCAATTCCCCTTTAATTCCCCAGGTTGGTGGGAATCATTACATATTGTGGTAGTGAATTTCACAGTTTTGCAATATGCTGTGAGAAGTGTTTCATTTCATCTGCCCTGAATCTTCCAGTGTTCAGTTCCATGAAGAGAGGGAGAAAAACTTTTCTCTATATGCTTTCTCCATACTGTGCATAATGTAATACACATCTGTCATGCCATCTAGATCTAGTACTCTGTTCATTTAGTATGTTAGTAAGGCCCAGTACATTGTATTTTGTGGTTGCTGTTTGATCAGTTCCTCAGATTCCCTTCCTGAGATAGTTCAGGCACAGGGATTTGCCCTGTATCTTCTCCTGTGAAGGTAGGTGCAAAGAGTTCATTCTGCTTCTCTGCAATCAACTTTTTCTACCTTTGACTCCTTTGTCATTCGCAGGTCCGACTGCCTCTATAAGAAGTTTCTTGCTTCTAATATACCTAAAAGTTATATAAAATGGTTTTCTTCTTTTTATTGGTTTTCATTTATTGGTATTCATCTTTTTAGCAATGTGTTGATCGATTTATTTGAGGGTTTTTTGGCATCCCTTATTGTTGGATTGCATTTATTTTCAAGAGTTTGTGTTCTGTTTGTTTGTCATTGTTCTCATCTGGGCAAGGTTTCCATTGTGCGAAAGAAGCCATCTTGTTGTTAATAGCTTCCTTAACTCTGCTGGCATATGATATTATATACAGTATAAGTTGTTGACTTTTCAATGGCTAATCTTACAACAAATGTATTTAAAACATTTATTCTCTGGTTTTGTCTAGGTATGTTCCTTTTTGGGAACAAGCACACTTGATCAAAAAGATATCAGAACCTTTGAGTTACTGTGTAGAGTTAATCCACAACCAGCCTCTCCATGGACTCTGCTATGGCTGTGACAGAAACATTCAGAAACAGTAAGTATCCTCCTTAAGGACAAAAGCAAGAGTGTTGCCTGCTAAATGGTCAGGTAATCAAATGGAGAAATGATTCTTAATGTCCAGAAAAGAAATCTGAAATGATTCATCATGTAACTACAAATTGTGTGTGTGGTAATATCTATTTGTCTACTTCAGGCATCCCCAAACTCAGCCCTCCAGATGTTTTGGGACTACAATTCCCATCATCCCTGACCACTGGTCCTGTTAGCTAGGGATGATGGGAGTTGTAGTCCCAAAACATCTGAAGGGCCGAGTTTGGGGATGCCTGGTCTACTTTGTTCTCCCATCTACAATCTCTGATGCAGGCTGGTGTTTTCTATGATGCTCTACAAGGCTTCTCTTCAAATATACCGAGGTGCAGGTGGTTGGATAAAGCACCTGCAGTTACATTACAGAACACACAATTAACTCTATAGCAATGCAGTGATTGTGTGGAGCTTTGAGGAGCCTAAGGCTGAAACTACATATTGGGCATCAAGCCTCTCCTTTGCTTTTCCTCATAACATTTAGCAGTACAAAATCTTTGCTGTGCCATCATCATCTTGCAAGGCTGGGATGCTACTTGACTTGATTGTCTGCTACTTGTGCAGGTGGAGGAAACTAACAATGCATTAATGTCACATAATGCATGATGTCACATAATGCATGTTGCTGGGGAAGCCCAGCCAGATGGGGCAGGGTATAAATAATAAATTATTATTATAATATTATTATTAGCTATTATGGATTTTCTCCATGAATTTTCCTAATCAGCCTTTAAAGCTGTCAAATTCCGTTTTAAGCCACACTGGACAGGATTAATGTGTAAACCATCAAATGAGGTGCCCCTCCCCTGAAACAACACCTGTAGAGCAGTAATTGTCTTAGTAATTAAATTATAGTAGTGAGGTTGCAATTCATCTATCCCTGATTTACAACAAAATTCAAATTTTAGCCAGTGGTGGTCATCCTGTTATAGCTTACTAAATATGTCTACTATTTTTCCTTTACATTTCTTTGAGTTTATTATAATATGTACCTACTATTGCTAAGAGTTTATTATAATATGTACCTGCTATTCAACACAGCTACTTATACTGTCTCATTTCAACAAGAATTTTTTAGGCTGGATCAGTGGTATACCAACTTGGCTAATGATCTTAAATAAAGGAAATCTGTATTAGAATATGCTTCATTGTTTTCTACAGAAAAAAAGAGAGAGACCAAGTGCAAACATCTGACAAATGAGATTTCCTGCTTTATAGTACTTCCTGTGAAAGTTAATTGTAGCAAGTCACTTAATTCTTGAAAGTATTTCTTTGGAGCTAATAATAACATCAAAGAAAGGGTTGAGTTCTTTTTCTTCCAAAAATTGTTAATCTTCCCATTGATTGAGGAAGCTGACTTTCAGATTACATTTCTCCCCCAAATATATCTACCACAGTTCTACCTCTTAATCTTCTGAAGTGTCTTCTGAACAAAAACTTGCTCTCTAATGCCTCAGAGGACAGGCTAAGATCTAGTGGAACTGAGAAATAGGAGGGTGCATTGTGACTGAACACTGGGAGTAAGAGCAGTTCATTACTGGGACCAATTACTTGTTTCCCCATTTTTCTTTTCCAATAGACACTCAACATCCCATGGATCTTTTGATGTTTGAGAATGTCCAGCTCTTATTGGGCTTTGTGGGAGTTGCCCCCTTTAGGGTTGTTGTGGTTTTTTAAAATCACCACTGCTGCAATACTTGAGGTTATCTCAAGCATGCTTAATACCACTTGAGATCCTTTCTGGTTTAATTCCCATCAGCACAGGAGTACTGCATTTGCTATTAGAAGGAGTGATTGTCATAGGGGAGTGGCATAGCTCAGTTTCATAGGATCTGGGAAAGTGATCTTTCTGTAACAGCCCTTCTTGCTTTATAGCTTTCATCATGAGAAGCCGATACGCACTGGTGGAGGGTACACATACTTTAGCAAAAAGACATCAGCATGTCCACTTCAAGAAGGTTACCTGAGTGAGTAATAACAACTTTAAACAAATGACATGGAAGTTACGACTTCATTTCACAGGTTGTGCTTGCTCCACACTCCATCAACAGGGTTCCTGAGCTCAATTCCTGTCATTTGTATCAATTCATTGTCCCATCACAAGGGTAAGCTTTTCCTTCTTCAGCTGATTTGTTCATCCAGCCCCACATTCCATGCCCTGCCCAGCAGCAGCCAGTCTTAGGCAGGGGCCTTTACCATCATCACCTGCTAGGCTGCTACATGATCCTTTTAACTGGCAATTAGATGCTGACTATTGAGTCTCAAACCTTCTGCTTGCAGACTGTCTGCTCTAGTCTTTCCAGCAAAGTGCCACCATAAAAGTAGCCCTCAAATCCTCTAAACCCTGGTGGGCTTTGTGGAAGCCTAATCCATGAAAGCCAAAATCCAATTTCAGATACCACATTACTACCACACTGTGGTGCCCACATCTATGTTCCCAAACCTAGGTTTGCTTCTGCGATCTCCAAGCTCACACAGTTCTAGCTCTCCCCAGGGCTCAGTACTTCCCAGTCTTGAAAACCACCCATATACATTCATAGCTACCAGGGACCTTCTGCGGACTACAGGAGTTAAAATGGATTTTTTTTACCCATGAGGGCTAGAAACTTCTCATTAGGAAAACAGTTATAGCCAAAGAGTGAAACACCCTGCTGAGACACCCATCTGCAAAAAACTACCAGGCTTGTGAGGCAGGGACTTTTCCGCAGTAGCTCCTCATTTTTAATGATGTTAGGCAGGCCCTGTCTCTGACCTCTTTTAAACACACTTTAAAAAAATAACCTCCATTGGTCTTTGTGGGTAAAATTTTGGTGCTGAGTAACATGTGCTATTTGTTCTGTGCTGGTTTTGTATTTTATTTTGGGAATTTGCTTAGCTTTTAATGCTTATAATATTTTATTGTATATCCTTACTGACTGTGAGGCAGTTTGGCCTGAGAAATGGCATAGGAACTAAGGTTGCCAGACTCAATAGAGGACAGGACTTCTGTGCCTTTAATTGCCCTGCTCTCTTTTGAGTCTGGAAACCTTAAAGAGAAACCAGCAGACCCTTTGCTTGGAAATTAAACAAAGGGTCTGCTGGTTTCTCTTTAAGGTTTCCAGACTCAAAAGAGAACAGGGCAATTAAAGGCACAGAAGTCCTGTCCTCTATTGAGTCTGGCAACCCTAATAGGAACCCCTGACATGCTATTTGCACATTCAGTGAACAGACATGGAGGGTGACACCACAGCAGCAGCCTTCATCCTCATACATTCATTATGGCATTTGCAGAAAACATCAGCTGCACTGGAGTTCTCCCCATAGACCATGCATTCGTGGAAAGATTTCTATCATGCCACAATGCAGCATCTTCACACAGACAGACAGATGTGTCTTCATTGAGCACGTAAAGAATGTCTGTTAAGAACCTTATCATAAAAGCAGATGAGGTGCTGCTTGGTATTTTAGGGAAATGTCCTTGGTGGAATGAACAGATAAAACTTGCAGTTGCCAAGACCAGGGATGCTTCCAAAAAGCCCTGCAACTAGACACATTTTCTTTCAAGTCCTAGTCCAAAATGTCCTAAAGTAACCAGTATATACTTCTAGTTCCCCACAGCATTCTGAATACCATTATTACTTCAGATTGACTAGAGAGGGTGGTCTATTTGCTGTATACGAACCATAAAAATATCCAGCCAGTTCTCAGCTGATGAAATTGTTCCACTCATCAACCTTATGTATTGACACTCTGGCTACTTAAAGAAGGTTACATTTCTGCCTTCAGACTCAAGCTTAGCTTGGTATAATATGTGTCTTCTTACTAGCTCATAGAGATGAGGACTTTTGAAATCACCATTTGTCAGACAAAAAAAAACATTTCCCTGCTATTTATATTAAAAAAGAATCCTCTGCATTTTATCATGCTCATGGGATTGAATTCCTCATGGCTTTGGATTGTAGCAGCTGTATTCTCATTTTCTGTGGATATTTTAGTAGTATGTCAGACTTTGATGGTGTTTCAGGTTGAGTCATCATTAAAAGTCAAAACATTTTTGTGGCCTCATATCAATGGACAGTTAATATAGTGCACACACTAAAAACATTATCTCTTTGAGCAACGCTGGGTTATATATGTTATTTTGAGCTACATACGTATTTTTTTATTTACTATGTGTGCTTTGTTTATCTATCATAACTTTTAATTACTGTTACACTCTGTCATATTTCTTTTTAAAAAAGCAACGCCAACACAAGTTGTTTGTTTGCATTAGCTGAAGTGACATAAAACAGACTCTCAGACCTAGACATTTCTTTCAAAATTCCTCTCCCACTTTTGATGTCTTCACAGAAGTATTTAGACCACTGCCGTCCATCACCTCACGACCTCTTGCAATTGCCTCCAAATGAAATTATCTTCCCTTAATCCAAAAAGGAGGTTGCGGTTACCATAGCTGACCTCCCACTGCTAGGCCCAACTCTCCTGCGGTATTTATTTCAAGCTTTCTTAGCTCTCGTACCTGGAGTGGGGAGGGCCAGTCCGGAGTTTTAACTGGCATATTTTAAAAGTCTTGTCTATTATGTAGTATTTATGAGAGGAAGTAGAGTTGGACATTCCTGCTGCCCGTAGGGTATAAGAACACTATGTACCTTTTGCCACTAGAACATGTAAATGCAGACGGTTAGTTAACAGAAGACACACATACCTCATGCCTTTACATCTGAAGGGAGATGCCAGAGGAATGTAAACTTTTATTTGGAGCAAGCCTTCAGGTGGAGGATTGCCATATGCCACACAAGGAAATTCCAGCCTACCCTCTAAAAATTATACTGGGGAGGAAAACTATGAATAGAAAGTTTGTACAGTGTAATGAACATGGAGCAAGTACATCACTAGGGATTGGACGGTGGCACGCAAGATTGAAAACACATACTTTGGATCACATCATGTTTTCAAAATTATACCGAGAAGACAACAAACAAACATTTTAATGTGTCATTGAAGTGTCTGAAATATCTCCAGGGAAGAGGCATTTTATTGTCTGGATAATTTATTTTTCTTCAAGCATTTCAGAACATAGTGGATGACTTTTCAAAAAGGAATACCCCCCCCCCCCCCGGGGCCAGTTAGAATTGTGTTGTGTTGTCCATTCATGGAAACAAATCACATTTTCTCTGAAACAGCTGAGCTGGTTTCATGATTGCAGGTTGAACCATTAATAAATCTTTGGTAAACTTATAGCACTATTCTCCTTTGGTATTGCTGTCAAGACATAGAATTTAGCCTTTCTACATCCTTCACAACTGAATGCTGAGATCAAATTTTGAATTAAAATTGAAAGATTTCATTCACATTTTGAATGTTTAGAATTAATTGCTTCTCTCAGCGAAATGCATTTAAGTATCTTGTTACACAGACCTTGCTTGCTATCAGTCATCTCTTGTCGTATTTTAGAAACAATGAATATGGACTGGTGGCAACCCATCCTAGCTAAGCTCTACACCTACATACATAATACAGCTCAAATGCCAGCTGGTTGGAAACTGAACATCATCGTGCCAATCTACAAAAAAGGAGATAAAACTCTCCCCCAAAACTACCGCCCCATTAGCCTGCTGGATATCCCCTCCAAACTCTATGCTCGCCATCTGCTCACCAAAATAACAATGCAAAGCCAATTCAAACATTACACCTTCCCACAAGTAGACCACAATACCTTTGACCACCGCTGCCACAAGAAAACTTTCCATAAGACCATCCCCCATATAGGCTATAACATTCGAAAACTGCTCACAGTTTAACTGCCGTTGCTGGTGTAAAGGCAGCTCTTGTAGTTGGGACCATCCCATGGGGATGCTGATTCCAGACGTTCTGGCCTTTCAGTAGGCCATGCATAATTTTTTTGGGGAGCTTCTGTGGTAAGGGATTGTAGCCTTTGAATTGGTCTTCAAATAATATCATTTGACAAGTTCCCTCATCTGAGCAGCCAGGCCAATCAAATCTGCTAACAAGTCATAAATATTATCCTGAGCAAAAGAATTGTACTAAAACAGAACTTCCAGAAGAATTTCATGACCTGCTGACAGAACAATCACCTCAGATAATTCCCTTTGACATGAAACTAGGTCAGTTTTCTGGGAACTGTACTCGCAGTATGAAACTGTGCCATCCCAGTCTTTGGTAAGCGGGCGTAAATCATTTGCTTCACAGCTGCTGTACTTGAAGGAATGCTGCTTTTGTGTTTCCCATACATTTATTATTACTTGATATGTATTTCCCCTCAGAAACATATGGGATTCCTGAAGATGATCCAGAATCTCTGAGATTGCCTATACAGGTCTGTCCAATTGCAGTTTTATCATTCTGCATGTGGGGTGGTTCATGTTTGAGCATAACTACAGATGGTAGTGATTCAAAATATATAAGCCAGCTGATTAACATTTTACCCATGTACCACATGCTGTTTGGTTTTTGCAGAAATGTTATGTGCATATGAATCTGGCAACTCTGAGAAAATACGCTAAGCTAGAAAATCAGCAGCACAACTGACCATTCCAGATGCCTTGGTTCAGTGGCTGGAATGGTGATAGGTATCAAGGAGAAGGTGAAAAATGGTGGCAGGCTGGCAGGGAACTGGTACGAAGGAGGAAAAAGACAGCTTGATAGTCTTCCGCATTCTTTTAATAAACTGCCTATGTTGAGCTACAGCAGGCAAGGAAGCATTGGCACTGGGGCTGATTTATTTTGATTGCACCCTATTTTATGGTCTTCCTATTTGCATGTTATTTATTGTTTTAATGTTTTGAATTGCGTATTTATATACTTGCATAATACGTGGTTTAGTTTATCTGCTTTTCTTTGCTGCCTCGTGAGGATTCCCCCCCCAAAAATAGGATATAAATTTATTAAACCAATAAAATAAAAGGTATCTTCTAATTTCAATAAGCAGTGCAACTAACCATGCCTGAGAGCATTCCGATCTGTACTGTTAGCACCCCAGCTTGAACTGCTTATGGTTCCTTCCTTCAGAAAGCAGCTCTATGGTGCAGAGAGTAAGGAATCTCCATCTGGCGGCCGAATGGGCTCTTCTGCTTCAAGTCTCATGATGCCTAACACCATGATCCTCATGGGATAAATTGACAAATACTCATAAAGTTAAAGGAAACTGAGAGCCATGTTGGATCCCTGAAACAAGGGAGAAAAAGCGCTCCTTCTCTTTGTGTAGCAGGTCTACAGCTGATCCGCCTTTCTTTCTTCACGTGGACATATGTGCGCTGTCTCTTTTAGCTCTGGAATCACCCTGGAGGGGGAGATGAAGAAGCTCCTGTTTCACAATTCTGAAACAAGCAATGGAAGACTAAATGTAACTTGCTTGTTCTTCCCCTCAACTGCACCTCCCCACCACACCCCAATGTCTTTAAAACATCTAAAGCCATTGGGACTTTGGCACTGCACACTTTTCTCGGTCACTTTAGAAATAATAATCAGTTTGAATGCCATTTCCCCGGTCTCAGATTCTGCCAATTAACTCTCTGCGTTTTTTTTTTTACATCAGCCACAAATATTTAAAGCTTCCGAGATTTCCCCTTGTAAATAATCTGACCTTCATTTTCAGTCACCGCCTCTCTCTGTGTGTGTACATACAGGAGGAGGAGACAAGAACATGCTGTGGTTGCCAGAATTCAGGGTTTGCTGTGAAACTGTAACATTCTGTTGTGAGCCGTGTTGATATGCCGCAGGTGCATAAGTTGGACAGCACTGGTAACAACCTGAACTATTTCACTTGCCTCTGCAAGTGACGCATATGCATTGTACACAACATTTTAAAAAATGCATAGATTGGAGTACAGCTTATAGTACTGTAGGACTGTTTGATCACATGCTCATTTGAGGAATGCAAAAAGCTGAAACTAAACCAAGGCATAACCTGACCATCTTTAATGCACTGAAACATATTCAAAGCATTTTGGCCTAGCAGCTAGAAGCTCAACCTTTTTAACACTGATTGCCCCATCAACATCTCTCTTTTTTAAATAATAAAACTCTCTCTCCCTAATAATATTATTATAATATTATTATCTCTCCCTCTCTGTCTAAAATTTGCATATCACATGCTAGCTTTGCAACAAAAATATTCCTTCAGTAGCACCTTAAAGACCAACTAAGTTTTTATTTTGGTATGAGCTTTCGTGTGCATGCACACTTCTTCAGATACCAAGTGTGCATCTGAAGAAGTGTGCATGCACACGAAAGCTCATACCAAAATAAAAACTTAGTTGGTCTTTAAGGTGCTACTGAAGGAATTTTTTTATTTTACTTCGACCCAGACCAACACGGCTACCTACCTGTAACCATAGCTTTGCAACAGCTTGCTGTCTATGAAAGTTTTAATTGGGGAATTCTTCAGTAGTGTCACTGTTTGAAACAATGGGCAACAGCCCCAGAGTACATAACTTCCAAATAGGGATGGCTAAGGATGAATAATTAACTGATAAAAGGTGAGTTGGGGACTGCTAGCACTGGAAGCAGAAATCTGTTTATCCACAAGCTTGGTACCAGTTCACATGGCTTGCATTTTCAGCTTCCCACATCGCCATGGCAAGGCAAGTTATCTTGGCTTGGACAAATGGTGCCTGTCATTTTTATTTTTATTTAAATTTTTGGAACGGGTGCATCTTCAGGGAGCAAATGCTGCCAAACAAGACAGGGTCCCATCAAATTCCATTTCATCTCCTAGATTATAGTGATCCTATTGAGGGGTGCATTTTGCCATGCCAGAAAGAAATTTAGGCATTCACTGACTGTCCACTTGAGTGTTTTTGTGTTTGGGGGATAGTTCTTCCTTTCCCCTACTCTTCTTCACCAGCTCCACTGCTTTTTAGGACAGCAAGACCATTGGCAGCAGAATATTTTCATAAATACCCTATTCCAGACATTCATTCATCTCTGTAAAATAGTTGTAAAGCGGGCACATCAAACCCACACCTCTCTCTCTCTCTCTCTCTCTCTCTCCCTCTCTCACACCCTCCCCCAATGCTCAAAGGGCAGCTTGTTTCTCTCCTCATGGGTTGCAATTTCCATTCACGCTGACAGTTTACAGATTACTGGTGGTTTACTGCTGCCATGCCTCTTCTTGTTGTTAGGTAGCTTCATTAGCACTGGAAGAAACAGACAGTAGCTTCTTGCTCTTTGTCCTGGAAACTTTGAAAGATGCATTCTTGAGAATTCTAGCATTTACTGCTGTGAACTCCCTTTTCAAAAGCAGAGTCCTTCTGATTTCCTCACTCAAAGCAAGGAATTGTGGGATACTTTCCCCCAGCATGGTAGTTTAAGCATAACACAAAGGCGCTGAATCTGATGTCTCTGAGACAAGGGGGTTAAGTGGCTCCCAGTGGCACACTGGAGTAGCTCAGACTTTCGTAAGGCAGGCCTGTGGCAACAGTCAGATAGTCTCAAAGGACGATGGGCCAAGTGAATGCACGAATCTGTGTGTTTTAATTGGCCTATGGGGAAGGGAAGGGTTGCAGTGGCAAGGGCACTGGTTGCAGTGGGAGGATGTTTACTAGAGCATGACTTATATGTGCCACAAAATTCATCGGTTCATCCTTAACTGAAGTTTGTACAGATATAGGCTTGGATCCTAAGATAAGTAGGCCAAACCCTACGCCAAAGGATAAATGGACATAAATCTGACATCAGGAATCACAAGACAGAGAAACCAGTAGGAGAACACTTCAGTCTCCCAGGACATTCTATACAAGATCTCAAAGCAGCTGTTTTATTACAGAAAATTTTCAGAAACAGACTGGAAAGAGAAGTTGCTGAATTGCAACTCATTAGCAAGCTTAAAACCATGGAGCCACCTGGAATGAACAGAGACATAGGATTCTTATCTCATTATACATGATCTAGCTTTCCTTAGCACCTCAGCCCTCGCTCCCCCCCGCAAGACCAATTGCAGTCATTAACAGTCGTTAACAGTCATCAACAGGTTTACCACTCCTATCAGCCCATCTCCCGTTCCCATCACCCCCACCCCCACCCTCTGAATATACATAAGGGTCTGGTTACTTCTGTTTCAGTGTATCTGATGAAGTGTGCATGCACACGAAAGCTCATACCAAAATAAAAACTTAGTTGGTCTTTAAGGTGCTACTGAAGGAATTTTTTTTATATGGAAGAAAGTTCATGGAAAGAAGGGGG
Organism: Zootoca vivipara; assembly: GCF_965207765.1. NCBI lineage: Eukaryota > Metazoa > Chordata > Lepidosauria > Squamata > Lacertidae > Zootoca > Zootoca vivipara. The sequence continues at coordinate 56,753,316 of NC_142586.1, read as the reverse complement.
GAAATCCTAAACCACCCCACCACCTCTAAGCTGCCTGTGCCCCCTTAAAAGACTCTCCAGAGGATATGGGGCTCATCCTGAACTCTCTGTAATGGGCAAGGAGCTTGCTGGGAGAGAGGGAATTGCCAAAATGAGAGGGCTTTGTTCAGATTTGGGTTAATCCCTTCTCCCCCAGAAGCTCCCTGCACCCCATCCCACACTGTATATAGGACAGCACACCCAACCATACAGAATTTTCAAGAGGCACAAGGAGAGAAGATGGTGGGAATGTTCTTTCCATGAATTTCATTCTGTTCACTTATTTTTGGAGCTGAGCCATAAAAAACAGCTGGGAAGGGAAAGTGAGGGGACACAGGTGAAACTTGGGGATAAGAGGGGCTGGAGGCTGTTTCGATTTGCATGTAACTGTCCCTAAGGGTATGCTTGCACAGGTTTGGTTTGCACATAATACCAAGCCATGGTTTATTACAGGTACTCTTAAAAGTGTAGCAAATTGTCCATGTTTTGGTTTAGTTGTAATAAGATTTAGCATCACTGGAGGGTCACCACTGGGATTTTCTGACCCAGGAAGCAAAATAGTCTTTTCCCCATCTCTTGTAGCTTTAACAGCATATTCCAAAGTATCCCCACTGATTTCTATGCGTTTGTTTAAAACAAGCCATTTGATCTTTGCTGCCCTGTTGTGTTGCACCGTTTGGCATTTCTCTCAACTCTGAGCCTCAAGCCACCCATGGAGCTAGCTAACAGTGCCGCTGTTTATGATGTATGGGCACTGCTGTTTATGAACTCTTTTCCCTTGCCAGCTCTGAAAGGAAGTAGGAATAAATTTGTGGGAAAGATTGTACATTGTCCATACTTACACATACTTGAATTAATTCCCCATTTTTAATGATAATAATAATAATCTGTTTGAGTCACTATTTGGGATGAAACTTGATTTTTACTGGACTAATTAAATCTCCCAGGATTACCTTAAGAGGAGATGGCTGAAGTGTGACCTTCCTTTGGGTTTTCTTTTTCAGCAGCTCCTGCGTCTGGCTGCAGAAACCGACCTACTCCAACACATGAAAAGACTTGCTTCCTGTACTATGGTACATAAAACTCAGGACATGCTTGGTTTGGAATTGCTCAAAGAGTTTTTAGAATATGACTGTGGGATTCAGCAGGAATGCATCACAGAAGGTCCAAATGTCAGTAAAGTTGTGGAAGAAGCTCAACGGAGGTCTATCGTGGATCATTCTGAGCCATTAAACCCACAATGCATCCAGTCAGTAGAGAATTCAGCTGTGCTTCTAAAGTTGTTGAGAAGTTGCCAGGTCAAAGGAGGAGATGCAGCAGCTGTCATCGAGTTCCTTAGAAAGACTCTAGTCAATAAGTGGCTTGATGGAGAGAAGGCAACTCAAGAAATTTCCAACAAGGAGCAACAGATTGATGATGGGTGCTGGTTTGTTTTTCAAAGGATATGTCTACCAGAGCCTTTTCAGAAGAACTTGGATAAGGGCAAAAGAGGATTTGAGCAACCCCATATCAAAGATCTAAGATGTCCAGAAGAACAAGAAAATAAAGAAAATAAACTGTCAACTGTTTTCAACTCCATTATGATGTTACCTAAACTTCTTCGTGAGGAAGAGGAAAAAATGCTGTTCCAGTCTTTACGGAATATGTCCAGAGGAGAAAGAACAGTATATCTCAAACAACACGGTCTTTTACAGAACAGCCTCCACAACCCATTTATTCCAGGACTAAGTGAGAGACCTCGTGGTCTTTGGACAGGTAGCTTGCCTTTCAGCCTTTAAAATATATATATATATAATACACATTTTAATCTCACTCCCCTTTCTAAATACCCACAGCAGCATCTGTCATTTGGCAAATTTTGGAGAACTCGGCAAGCCTTTCCTTACCAAAGGAAGTTGGCAGCCATGATGAATGTGCCTTTTCAGGTCAAATCAACCTTGCATTTGTAGTGAACCATTAAAAATCTTACAAAGACATTTTGTTTAAAGTACTTACATGATGTCTTTCAGGACTAAGCCTCCCAAGGTGGCATCTGAAAGGTAACTTATTTCACACACATAATCGAGCCTCATATACACATAGCAGGAACATTGAGCTCCCAAATGATTCACAGTACAATCCACTTGGCAATGCTTCCAGTTCAGATCCCCAGTGACCTTCCTTTTACCCATCCACCTGGAATGCAAAATCCTGGCGTGCAAAGATGGGATTGCTGCAAGTGAATAGAAGACACAAATGGCCAGTTAGCAGTTTGAGAAAGAGATGTCACTGTTGTGACCTTACTCTATACCAGGCTTCCTCAGCCTTGGCCCTCCAGATGTTTTTGGCCTACAACTCCCATAATCCCTAGCTAGCAGGACCAGTGGTCAGGGATTCTGGGAATTGTAGTCTCGAAACACCTGGAGGGCCGAGGTTGAGGAAGCCTGCTCTATACTACCAAGTCTGACAAGTCTTTCAAGCCATGTGGACTTTGAGCCTGTAGTGCGCTGAGGCATTTAATGTGTCTGCTGACATCTCTTATGCATAGAATTTTAGCACTGACTACCATCCTGACAGGGATGCGGGTGGCGCTGTGGGTTAAACCACTGAGCCTAGGGCTTGCCGATCAAAAGGTCGGCGGTTCGAATCCCCGCAATGGGGTGAGCTCCCATTGCTCGGTCCCAGCTCCTGCTAACCTAGCAGTTCGAAAGCACGCCAAAGTGCAAGTAGATAAATAGGTACCACTCCGGCGGGAAGGTAAATGGCATTTCCGTGCGCTACTCTGGTTCCCCAGAAGTGGCTTTGTCATGCTGGCCACATGACCTGGAAGCTGTATACCGGCTCCCTCGGCCAACAACACGAGGGTCGGTCACCCCAGAGTCGGTCACGACTGGACCTAATGGTCAGGGGCTTTACCTTTACCTTTACCATCCTGACCATTCAAAATTCACGAGTGGGACCTGTTAACAAAGCATTGTCGTGTGGTGTAATGTGGGATTCAGTTATCCAAGCCATCTTCCAGGAAAATCCATTCCGTTTCTCATTCATTCCCCCTTCCGCCGTACTCTTCCATTTTACCACCTCTCAACATTGGTGAACATTCTGTGGTCACTGAGCATGATCATTCTTTATTGGACTATGTTTAGGGTTCCCCCCTGAAATTTTGCCCCTTTATGTTTTTGGTACTTCTGCAAAGCTTGGGGTTTCCTTAGGCATGCTGATACCTCCATCTTGTCAGTGATGATAAGGATCCACAGTCAAGTAATGAGTTCACTCTTTGCATACACCAGTTATGCATAAGCAGATGTTGGCGAACTACAATTTCCATCATCCCTGACCATCGGCCATGCTTGCTAGCAACATCTGGAGGGCCAAAGATTCCCCACCCCTGGCATAAATGAGAATAGTGTGTCAGGGGAAAATCCTTTCTCAGTGAGAATTTAATACATGTAGCACGCCCACTGTATGCACATCCATTACATGTTTTTCCTTGTGTTTTAAGAATGCTGTCAAAAATCCATCTCTCTCCCTCATTTCCGTATCCAACAGAGCCTAAAACCTTTAAAGTACAACACAAGAAAATCTTCACAAGGCCTGTGTCTCCTTTCTCTAACGATCGTATGTACAACATCAAATCTCTGAAGGAAAACTTCCACGTGTACAAGAGTGAGAAAGAGCCAACAAAGTTCATTCAGGTCAAGTTACCTCAGGTACAGGAATATTATCTTAAGTCCCCCCTGAGTTTAAGTGAGATCTTCTGTAAAAACAAACAGCAGAAGTAGATTGCTTGATTTCATTCTTGAAATTTAAAAAGAAATACATTCCTTATATATTTTTTCTATATCTGATTACCGTACTTCTCAGTATATTATCTGTACATTAAAAAAAAAAAAATCACCCATATTCAGACATATACAACCCTCAGCTTTTACAAGTTCATTTACATAAGGAGTAGGGAACCCTTTTCTCCTGCCAAGGACTGCATTAATAATAATAATAATAATAATAATAATAATAATAATAATAATAATAATAACAACTTTATTAGTTATACCCTGTCCATCTAGCTGGGTTTCCCCAGCCACTCTTAGGGGTAAACTGGCACTTTATGCCAGTGGTGTTGGGATCAGAGCCAGAAGTGGGTGGAGTTTGCCTCATTTCATGCCCCCCCTCTTTCTGCAACCTCATCCCTTTCTCTAGTTATATGTACCCATATCTCCCTCCCAGCCCCTGCTTTCTCCTCCCGCTCTCTTCCCCGCAACCCTGTTTCTCTCTTTCTCTGTGTGTGCCACCCCATCTCTTTGATGCTACAGGTGATGAATGTGACCCAGATCTGGCAGAATCTTGTAGGATTTTGGAAAGACTGCCAGAATTTTTCATCAAGATTCCAAACATGTGATGCCAAAGAAAATTTGACCTAGATTCTACTTAGATTAATATCGTCGATAGCACTAAGTCCGTGTGTTTTTCTACATGGCCACATTCTTCAAATCACTCAGTGCTGACCTACACTTAATAGCCATAGTCCAGAGAGGAACTTTAGGTATGCCGTAGGGTTTAAGCATGCCCAGTGGGATTTTTCGCTTTATTATTATTATTATTATTATTATTATTATTATTATTATTAGAGCAGGCCTGCATGCATTATAGTACACAAACTGCTTTTGAAAGCATCCTTAGTTTCACAAACATTGTGTTCCATAAGGCATGTTGGCTGTTGTTTGAGAAACATAAGCTCAAGCCTTCTTTTGGCACGCAGCACTAGTTGTACTGTTCTTTGGATCCTGGCCATTATGTTGAGCAGAAGAAGATGAAGAAGAGAGATGCAAATCAAAGGATTATAACCCCACTCCATAAACATTCCAAGCAAAGCTCCCAAAAAAACGTTCAGGGAGCATTCAGGGAGCTGGTTCTTTCACTTCTCAGTCCTTGGGGGAATCAAAATATCACATAACATGGATTCTGTTCAGTGTTTTTCACTCCAACAGACATTTCCTTTGTAGGTGTTTAGGAACCAGCTTACCAGTGGGAAAGAAATAACTCTTTGAAGAGGACTCTGCTTACACAGTTACTTATTCACTTTCATTTCAACTCATCTTCCCACAAAAATAACAAAGATGGGAATGCACTGAGGTAGGCTGCTTTTCATCCCAGCCGGTGTTGGCAAAACATAGGTATTTTCACCTGATTTCAACAGATTTTTATCCGTCATTTCACTGTTCATGTGGGTGGTCTGTCCTTCTGAGAATATGATGGACACCTGGTTTTCTTTTTTTCTTTTTTCTTTTAAAAAAGTCCTCATGGCTTGAAGAATCAGATACTTTTTTAAAAAACACACACACACATATGCCCATATTATGCTGTTAACTGTTGGTAGTGTGCCAAGATATCGTTAGAAACTTCCAACCAGTGATGAATACACTGTAGAGTCCAGATCAACCTCTCCCTGAACAAAAACAAATCGGAAAAATTCTTGTAAATCTCCAGCAAGCCACATCAGTGATGCCCTCACCACATCAAGACCTCATAAGCATCTTGCAAACAACATGTGGACCACATTAATTATGCGCGTGTAATATTAGATTTCTGAAGCATGCCTCCTGTTTCTTTTGCAATATGCCAGCCATGCTCATGGCATCCAGAAACCACCTGCAAACCACATCAGCTAAAATTAATCATGCAACCTACATAGCTGTGGATTTCCAGCTTATAAGAGACATTTTTTGCTAAACAGCAGTTTATCAGTTGGGTGGGTTCGTTAAATTGATCAGGGAAGCTTGCAGTCTATAACAAGAAGGCATGTCAGTAACAAAAAAATTGCTTTTCCTAGCAGCGTAGTGGAGTAGCACAAAACAGAATTCTATATACATTTGCAATCCAAGAAACTTACAATCTTCATATGCAGATTCAAAATCTGAAGATGTGGGAGGTTCTTTTTCAGCAATATTCTTTTAACTTTTGTTTATGTTATAAAGTACAGTACTTAAAATTGTTTGGTGCAAAATCCATTATTTGAGATGCAGGTGAATGTATCTTGTAAAAAAGCATACAACCACCAGCATAACTGCAACCTACATTGAGAAGGACTCAAAGTATTACATGGTATCTTCAACAAAGTGCATGGAAGTTTGATGCTGAAAGGAGGAGGTATATAAAATAGTAGGTGGATTTCATGAAACAGTTGCTGTTTCAGACTGCCTATCCTTTCCTGATTGTACATGCCATGGTTCTGCCTGGCTGAACTAATAGGAATGAATGTGGCTGGCTGTGATTTATGAATATTAGATGTATCCAACCAGCCTGTTTAACATTCAGGAAAGTGCTGTCTGGAAATACACGCAGGTCACCAGTATCACAGATAATGTACACAAGAAGTGCCCTGCAGAACTAATTTGGATCATGTCAGACCACTAGACAAGTAGTCCTGCCCTAAAATATCTCCCCGTTAGGAAGTTTGTTTTGCTGTGGCTCCTGTCTCGCTCATTAGGTGTTTTGGAAGGAAGTCTAATGTACTACATTATCACTGATGTGGTTTGCATGTGTTTTTCCAGTAATTTCCCCCAACTGTTTGCATTCAGCACTGGACCTGATTGGAGTTCCTTTTTCCTTTACCACAGTGACTGATACTTAGCATGACTAGAGGACTGTAGCCAACACTTTGATTGGTGAATTCCATGGCTTCCCGCCCCTCCTAGCCACGTAATCACCAGACTGTGGGGTGAAACCTCTTATTTATTAGGTACCCTGCTCAAAAATCCAAGATTCCCATGGTTACTCAAAATAGAGAATGTAAACCATCAAAACAAAAGACAAGCCATTAAAGCATAACTGATAAAGCAGTGTTGAAACCAATTGGTCCTTTTTGCCACCTGGAGTCAGACAAACTCCCCTAGAGATGGAACATTCCAGAGCCAAAGTGCCACCACAGAGAAGGCTCTGTCTTCAGGTATTACCTTACTTTCAGGAAAAAGACAGACCTTAATCCTCCTCCTCCTCCTTCTTCCTAACCTTTCCCCAACTTTTCTTGCCTGTCTCTCTTGTATTTGGCACACTCTTGTCCATCGGTCTCTGTTCCTCACAGGGTTTTTCTCTTTCTTCCTCTCTCTGGCTGTCCAATTGGCTTTCTAAAAAAAATTGTGCAAGCTCTGTTCTCTTCCCCCACATGCAGATGCTTCTGACTCTTTGCTTCCTGTCCTTCTGCCAGTCTAATAAACACACTGTTTGCAGTGAGGCTTCCATCAGTACAAGCCCAGGAACTAAGCAATGGCTTAGATGGGAGGGGTCTTGGTAAGAATATGGAAAATATTTGTTTGTTTGTTTTTACTGAATTTATATACCCCCCCCCATACCCGGAGGTCTCAGGGCGGTTCAATATTAAGCTCTATTTTTGCAGATGAGCCACAGATTTGCAAATCTGGTACAAAACATTGGCGAGAGATCCACACTTCTTTATGCATGTTTTGTTTTTGAAATATTTGTTGCTGTTCTCAATGGCCTGCAGTATATGAGAAAATAATGTGGATAGCGATAGGTCTGGCTGTCTCAATTCACTGGGCATTCAATTCTTCTTGCTTTTGCTTATGTGACTTGTAATAGTGTACTTGCATTTTATTATGTTAGCCAGGCCATGAACATAGTCAATTGCTGGCAATTTCATCACCGCACCTGAATAACCATCTAGCCAGAGTTTGCTCCAGAAGACTTCCAGACTACTCTTCAAACTCTACTTTTTTCACCCCTCCTTCTTTTTGCTGAACCAGAGAGAGTTAAGTGTCTTCTAATATAAAAGATTTTGTCCTCAAAAAAAGTTGCTCTGAGGCCCTTTACAAATGTCAATGCACTGTATGGAATAATGGCTTAGCATGTGTTCACATTGTTGCCTTAGAGCACACAGAACTTGTTGTTTGTTTCCAGTGTGTTTCACAGCTCTTTCCCGCATAGTGGTTCACATCAGCTTCAGTTTGTTTCAGTTTGTGCACACTGATGGGTGGGGATGTCTTTACATTATGCAGAGGTGCTCACACCTTGGCTAGCGGCAAATTAGAAATGGCTTAAATGCTCCAACTAGTGTGGAGCTGTTTTGAGAAACAATGCATCAAACAGCAGTACAGTCGTACCTTGGAAGTTGAACAGCTTAGTTCCTGAAAGTTTTGACTCCCAAACGTCGCAAACTCGGAAGTGACTGTTCCGGTTTGCGAACTATTTTTGGAAGCCAAATGTTCAATGGGGCTTCCGTGGCTTCCAATTGGCTGCAGGAGCTTCTAGAAGCCAATCAGAAGCCGCACTTTGAACGTTTTGAAAGTCAAACGGACTTCCAGAATGGATTCCATTCTACTTTGAAGGTATGACTATATCTTAAAACAAACTGGAGGATACTTATGGTTTGGTGTTAAAAACCCAACACTGGAAACTCAGCGAGTGTGCAGTAAATGGTGGTGTGACCGCAGCCTCATAAACACCGTCTAACCCCAATATTGCAAGGTCTCTGTAAAAAAAAATGTAGTCTTTAGATAATTATGATGTTCCTCTTCCATTGCTAAAGCAAATGTTTGAAACTAGAGTTTGAAGTTCTCATTGTCTCACTCAAGTAAGTATCAAATGTGAACATTTGCCACCCTCATAAATAAGTATATAGGATCGAGTACCATCTCCTGGGATACCACAGTGTCCTGTACAGTGATATTACATTGCCACTGTAAGTAGATATATTGGTCTAAATGTTTTAATACGGGATTGTAAGCTGAAGAGAAGTGCTCCCGTCTTTCAACTATCAATTTTCCTGCTGTTGTTGGAAGGAAATGGATGCTGGAATATTCATGGGCTGTGCTTGCATGAACTTGGAAAAAGGACCCTCCCTTTTTGGTATTTCAGTGTTTACCCAGTGTACTCTGCCATATTCTATGCTGTACCCACTGTGGGAACTATTGTGTTGGCCCAAATACTTCAAATGCTTTACTAAGTTCTCTGATTTCATGTTTGGCAGAACAAAATGGATAAAATTCTTCTTTCATTTCTTCACTACAGTTTGAAAGTGTGCTTTCCCTGTTTTCAGAAACATAATACCTGTGCCAGGGTCCCAATGTGTCTCTTCCTACCAAAACATCTTAGCCCGGTTCTTTCTATACAGGTTTTAAAGATGTTGATGCAGCATTTTTAGATTCACATCTCACTGTACAAAATCATTTGCTCCACTCTGGAGGCCACCCTGTGCTTTAAAGGATATTTCCCCTCCTTTTATTAGCTTATTTCTTGATAGAAACCCACCTTGCCATCCTGCTCTATACACTGGAACCCAGTAGGTCATTTAAAAGAGAGAGGGTTGGGGTTAATCACAGGACTGCCTAGAACCATGCAGAATTTAGCTGAAAACTTTGACACCCCACAATCCTCAGTGTATATCAACTGTTGGAGGAAAAGTATTCCACACAAGCTCAGAGGAAGTTCAGTTATCTTTATTATTCACCCTTTTCCAGGATTGAGTCCTGGCAGACAAAGCATTTTATCAGTGAACCTGGCTCAGATTATGGCCCCGATGTTCTGCACCTGACTACCTCAGGGAAAACTCTTAGGTACACCCTGCTATACTAATCAGAATTTAATACTCTATTAAAATTTTGCTTCCCATTCTAATATCCATTCTTCCCACCCTCTGTAATTTATCAGATTTGTGGCTGAGAGTGTCTGCAAATTGCTAGATATCCACACTGCTAATTTATGTCTCTATATTGCATCATAATGGGACCCAGGTGGTGCTGTGGGTTAAACCACAGAGTCTAGGGCTTGCTGATCAGAAGGTCGGCGGTTCGGATCCCTGCAACGGGGTGAGCTCCTGTTGCTCTGTCCCACCTCCTGCCCACCTAGCAGTTCGAAAGCACATCAAAGTGCAAGTAGATAAATAGGGACCGACCACTCTGGTGGGAAGGTAAACGGCATTTCCGTGTGCTGCTCTGGTTTGCCAGAAGCAGCTTTTTCATGCTGGCCACATGACCCGGAAGCTGTCTGCGGACAAACGCTGGCTCCCTCGGCCTATAGAGCGAGATGAGCGCCGCAACCCCCGAGTCGGACACAACTGGACCTGATGGTCAGGGGCCCCTTTACCTTTATTGCATCATAATATGGAGACACCTGTTCCAAAATCATTGCAGGCAGCCTTACAATTGAGTGCCTGGTCCCTGAAATCTAGCTTTCCTTTGTTGTTGTTGCTGTTTAGGCGTTTAGTCGTGTCCGACTCTTCGTGACCCCATGGACCAGAGCACGCCAGGCACTCCTGTCTTCCACTGCTGCAGTTACATCAAGTTCACGTTGGTAGTTTCAAGAACATTGTCCAACTATCTTGTCCTCTGTTATCCCTTTCTCCTTGTGCCCTCAATTTTTCCCAACACCAGGGTCTTTTCCAGGGAGTCTTCTCTTTTCTTGAGGTGGCCAAAGAAGTATTGGAGCCTCAGCTTCAGGATCTGTCCTTCCAGTGAGCACTCAAGGCAGATTTCCTTAAGAATGGATAGGTTTGATCTTCTTGCAGTCCATGGGACTCTCAAGAGTCTCCTCCAACACCATAATTCAAAAGCATCAATTCTTCGGCGATCAGCCTTCTTTATGGTCCAGCTCTCACTTCCATATTTACCATTGATGTGGCCTCCATTGCAAAGTTCACTGCTATGTTTTCTACAGGATTCTGTATATATTTCTCAATTTCATAAATGTTTAAAGCAGTGGTTCCCCAACTTCCCCCACCCCCATGGCCACTTCAAAGTTGCTGAGGGTCTTGGAGACTGTAATGTGCTCTGCTAGATGCTGTAAGGTTTTTTATTCTATTTTTACAGATGTACCACGAAATACCTGAACAAAGCTCGCGGACTACAATTCCGTAACCTCTGGGCTAAAACTTGGGTAGCTAACATTATGCCCTCCAGATGCTGTTAAACTATAATTCTCATCAGCCCCAGTTAGCATGGCCAATAGTTAGCGATGATGGGAGTTGTAGTCCAGCAACATCTTGAGGGCGCCATATTGGCTACTATAGGCCGAATAGCAATGGGAAAACACCGAACAGCATTTGAGCCAGTACTCTTGCAAGGAACTGATTAAAACTATTTTTTATTATGTTGCATATGACCAGCTCACTGCTGCTAAGCTTTGGCATGAGAAACTGATTAAAGAGAAGTTTGTTTGTTTTCTTTTTCTTTTTTTACATCAGTTATAGTTTTCAATAGTTTCCCACCGAGAAATTTATTAGCACCATAATAGCGGAAGCATTTTGTGGTAATGGAGGACAAAACATGAAAAGAAAATAATGTGAAAACGAGCCAACAAGTTTCTTTAGGATGATTAGTCACAAACAATAGTGACCATGCTTTCATTCCACCTCCCCCCCACCGAACACAGCTGTGTGCAGAATTAGTTATTGTTCTTTCAAAGTTCTGTGGAATTGTAAAAAGTGACAAAGTTGTTGCACTTGTTTGGAAGGCAATCAGAAGGAAAATGGACGACACATTGCTACCATGTGTCTAAATCTAATCCAAGTTTCAGTTTAAGCTATTGCCAGTTAAAAGATTAATGGAGATTCTGCAAAACAGAAACTGTCCTTAAAATGTATACTGGAGTCTTGCATTGCTTGGCTTGAGGTTCATTCCCCTACTTCAGCTTCTATGCACTTTCAGATATTTAAAATGTAGGGCAGGTTGCTTTCTTTAAAATGTGACTGCAAATAAGATAGCTATATCTGAGTTTCATGCAATCAGGTGATGGAGTAAGAAGACAGATTATTTAAAAGAGCAAAGTGCATCGAGAACACGCACATGGTTTTATAAAAAAAACTTTTATCATCTACAGCTAATTTGTAATTATTTCACAATTCTTATCTATTATACACCAACAGACAGCACAACTGCTGGAAGATAACATTTGATGTTCTCAGTATGGCATATTAACATGCAACCTGAATTTGTTATATTGCTGCACGCCACCTCAATCTCCAAGCAGAGTGAGATTCCAGGGATTCCAGGCACTCACCCAGGGTTTGGTTTCCTCAGAATAAGGGATAGCAGAGGCTGTGGTGTCTTTAGGGTTTGTTTAGTCATTTAGTCATGTCCGATTCTTCGTGACCCCATGGACCAGAGCACGCCAGGCACTCCTGTCTTCCACTGCCTCCTGCAGTTTGGTCAAACTCATGTTCGTAGCTTCGAGAACACTGTCCAACCATCTCATCCTCTGTCGTCCCCTTCTCCTTGTGCCCTCAATCTTTCCCAACATCAGGGTCTTTTCCAGGGAGTCTTCTCTTCTCTTGAGGTGGCCAAAGTATTGGAGCCTCAGGATCTGTCCTTCCAGTGAGAACTCAGGGCAGAATTCCTTAAGAATGGATAGGTTTGATCTTCTTGCAGTCCATGGGACTCTCAAGAGTCTCCTCCAGCACCATAATTCAAAAGCATTAATTCTTCGGTGATCAGCCTTCTTTATGGTCCAGCTCTCACTTCCATACATCACTACTGGGAAAACCATAGCTTGAACTATACGGACCTTTGTTGGCAAGGTGATGTCTCTGCTTTTTAAGATGCTGTCTAGGTTTGTCATTGCTTTTCTCCTACTTACACAACCTGACCCTGTGATGGAGGGTTTTGGTTCTTATTTTTATATTGTAATTTATATTGGTTTTTATATTGTAATTTTATTTTATTAACCTCCTTGAGATCTATGCGTATAGGTCTGAAACCCCTTCAGTTATCCTCTTAAAACACCCATGATTCTCAGATTCCATGATATGGTCACATCCAGAAGGTGTGAAAGTAATCTAGTTCTACTAGTTTGCAGCCAGTTGTTATTTGAAATCAGCAGATGAACTCAGCCACTGGGCAGGGCCCATCCTTCTCCTACATCAGGGTGGTTCCCCCAATGACTGCCGGAGACTTCATCCCCACGGAATCCCTTAGTGCATTGGAAGGAAGACCATTTTATGTGCTCGCATATACAGCACCCAGCCCTACAGCTTAATGCATCTTTGTTTTGCTGACACAGCATTCAGCATTCCCCGAGGGACTGACCTAAGGACAAAAGCACTATTGAAGCACTTCAGACTTCATGCTTCACCAGCCCTTGTCTCAATGGATAATCTCATCATTTTGAGTCAGGGTCTGCATTTCTGATTTAGCAGAGCAGTTCGCGAGCTATTTCAGTGCTCTCTTTCAGTATTCCACCCAGCGTTCAGGTGAAATATATGTCAGGAGGAAAGATACAATTCTAAATTTTGTAACATTTTAGAATTCAAATGTTCACATTTTACTTTTGAAGTGTGCCTTCTAAGAAAGCCAACAACAACAATAGCAGCATACAAACCTAAATCTTAACTCTTGTTGAAGAATATAAAGATACAGTGGAACCTCGGTTTACGCCTACCTCCGTTTACGAACGCCACAGACCCGGAAGTGTTTACATCCGGGTTCAGCGGCGTCGGATGCGCAGACGTGATCTGTGCAGCGTTTGCATGCACAGAAGTGCTCTATTGATGCTTCGCGCATGCGCAGAAGCGTGCCTCCGGCAAGCGGATACCTCGGCGAGCGGACACCTCCGCGGAACAGATTGCATTTGCAAACCGAGGTACCACTGTACAGTCATACCTTGGTTTAAGTACGCTTCAGTTTGAGTACTTTCAGTTTAAGTACTCCACAGATTAATCCACTTTCCATTACTTTCCATGGGAAAGTTCGCTTCAGGTTAAGTACGCTTCAGTTTAAGTACGGACTTCCAGAACCAATTACACTCATACTTCGGGTTAAGTATGCTTCAGGTTGAGTACTCTGTGGACCTGTCTGGAACGGATTAATCCACTTTCCATTGCTTTCAATGGGAAAGTTTGCTTCAGGTTAAGTACGCTTCAGTTTAAGTACTCCACGGACCGTCTGGAACGGATTAATCCACTTTCCATTACTTTCAATGGGAAAGTTTGCTTCAGGTTAAGTACGCTTCAGATTAAGTACAGACTTCCGGAACCAATTGTGTACTTAAACCGAGGTACCACTGTAATGGTACTTGTCTCTTGTGTTCAGGAAATATGCTCATATATTTACTTGGACTGCTTAGTTAATGTAGAATAATGGACACCAGATGGAGACAGGCACTTCATTGTTGCACTTTGTGTCTCTTCTTGTGAACTGATGCTTCTGTTAACTAAATACCTTGAGCTAATCTTGTGAATAGGCAAGAGAATATTAACATTTGAAGGACTCATTCCTTCTGCACCATCTCAATTCTGAAGTGTTTGTGTGAGTTATCAGAGGTGGATAATCTGAAAGCTGCTCCTAACCAAAATTATCCAGAAAAAGCTAAATCTCTCTGCTCCCTGCCCACACATAGCAATTGACAATTAAATTGTATTCAAATGCTATTAAATAGTATGGAAGTAGATCTGTTAGACTGCTCAATGTTCACTTTTTATTCCACTTTTTATGCCGATTCAAAGGCACCAAATGTCATTTGACAGAAAACAACACTGCTAAAGTACTAAGGTCAAGGGATGATTAATTTGATAAATATTGTGGCATGTAAAATAAAGGCTTCTTCTCCTTGTCGTTCCCCCTCAATGGCGCTCACATTCCCAGAGGCTAACACTGCTTTTGTGTTGGCCCTCTTAGGCAGGCCAGATCAGGCCGGACCAAAGGCCCAGAAGCTCACAGGGGGCCACCACCTAGGGCCCCACCCTGCCTCACCACAGCACTACGAGCCACTAGGCACGCTCCTTGCTAATCTGATGCATTAAGTGGTGCAGGAAGGAGTATGCTGCTGGTGGTGCTGCTGCTCTTGAGTGAGAGCGATTCAGCTCCTGAGAAATGGGCTCCTAGGGTAAGATTACCCAACACACAATGTGCCCTGGATGACGGGCAACTTGATCCCAGGCAACCACTGTGCATGGGAGCTGAGTCTCTCTCCCTTCCCTCGAGGACCACCACTAGATGCCTTCCCACCAAACCAGGTGTGTAGAAGTGAGCAAACTCATTTAAGAACACTCACACTGAGGGCTGGGCAGAAGCAGCACCCTTTTATCTCCTTCCTCGTGCTATGAAGGGAACTCTTTGAAGTCCAACAGAGAAAGTCCAGCGGGCTCTTCTCTTTTCGACACCCCATCCACGGCACCTTCTTAAAAATTTGGATAAATCCCTTTCCTCCCTATGACCCCATTACAGAGATGGGGCTGGGCTTGGATTTGTTTACACCAGGCATCCCCAAACTTCGGCCCTCCAGATGTTTTGGGCTACAATTCCCATCATCCCTGACCACTGGTCCTGTTACCTAGGGATCATGGGAGTTGTAGGCCAAAACATCTGGAGGTCCACAGTTTGGGGATGCCTGGTTTACACATTTGGGTCCTTCCCAGGCCCAGCCCAATGCATATTTTCACTTTTCCAGAGAAGAGCCTTTGGATTTTCCAGTGGCAGCTGGTTACTGGGGGAGATGTATGACTCCACCCACTGCCAGCACACTAAAGCAGGCTTCCTCAACCTCGGCCCTCCAGATGTTTTGAGACTACAATTCCCATCATCCGTGACCACAGGTCCTGCTAGCTAGGGATGATGGGAGTTGTAGGCCAAAAACATCTGGAGGGCCAAGGTTGAGGAAGCCTGCACTAAAGCAACCCGCTCCGCCCCACCAGTCAAAACAATATATGACCAAATTTCCATTCTATTCTATACTACTTTACTAAAAGAGTTTTGAGGAGTTGAATCGTTCAGGCCAGTGTACTGCACCTTAGCTACTATTAGCGCCACAGGACAAACGGGGCTATATTTGAGTATGCAGGGCAGATCGCAAAACTGTGCTGGTAGGCATTCTCCCAAAACAAGGAGTTTGGCTGGGCAGTTTCTCAGCACTATCCCAGGCTGTTCTTGTAAATTTGGCACAGAGTGCTAGTTGTCCCTCTGCACTGGGGGCTCTGGGGTTTTAGAGCTATTGAGCTTTCTGTAGGGATAACTTTTCAGTACGTGTCCTAAATGCTCTGCATATAAACAAGAGGGCCCCAATAAGGAGTAACTTGTGAGTCATTGAAAGCTGAAACCAAACTTAAGAAAAGCTATTTTGTTTTCTTAAGAAGGGATTTTTTTAGAGAGAGAAAAGAAAGTACAATTACACACTTGAGCTATTTGGCAAGTTTGTAGAGAAAGGCACGGCTTGCAAATTAGAAAACCTTCTCCTCCCTACAGGAGTGCGTCACTGACTTGAAGAACTGTTATAGAAGCAATTTCTAAACTAGTCCTGTTTGCTAGCCACAGAAACTTTATATATACATAATAAACAGGCTGTTTTGCATGAGGCAGTTGCCTGCAAATTGGCTATTAACTGACATCTGATCCCTAGGAAATTGAGTCACTCTGTCTACTTGATAAAAGATATCTCAACTGTGAAGTAATGGTTCTGGGTAAACACCAGATAATGTTGGTCTTTCCTAGAGGAAAAAGCATTAACTGCTTAAAATTACTGTACCATAACACTCCACCTTTACATCTCTGTTACTGACTCTCAAACTTTGGGATTGTTGAAATATATACAATAATAATATAGACTCAAATAAGGTCTACCAGACCCAATTTTTTTTAGAGTAATGTGAACTTCTGGGACCCCTTCGGGATTAGGGGCCCTGAAGCTTAAGCTTCATTAGTTTCACAGTATTATTATTATTATTTAATGAATTCATATACCGCCCTATACCTGGGGGGTCCCAGGGCGGTTCACAGAATAAAATCAAGATATAAAATCACAAAATACCTAATAAAAATATAACAACAACCCAATAGCCCCCCCAACACATTTTAAAAGGGAATAGGATGTAAATCGGATCAAACAAGGCCTGGTTAAAAAGGAACATTTTGCCTGGTGCCTAAAGGTGTATAATGAAGGTGCCAGACGAATTTCCCTGGGGAGAGGGAAGGTTGGCACAGTGTTAACTTCTTTCAGATGTTTCTTTCATTTTAACACTTGTAAGCGAGAAGTGGATTGGAAGCACCTAAAAATATTCCCCCGCCCCACCTGCCACCCCCAAATCCCAACATTATGCTTCTTATTATTATTGCTATTTTATAAGGCACATAGAATTTTCTAGGTGCTGGTTAGAGATTTTTTAAAAACAACAACAAGAAGACAGTTCCAGCTCCTTGACACACAATGTAATAGATATGAAACATAAAGGAAAAATGAATGGCATGGAAAGAGGAAAACAAAAGTTACAGAAAAGCTACAGAAATACTAAATATTCTAGTCACCAGCTGGAATGGCTGCTGAGAAGACAGTTGTGGAGGAGGGAAAGCTAACCAGCAGCTGACTTCATTCAACCCCATGGCTTTGCTGACTTTCTTTAGCCTGTCACAAGATAGACTTGCTACAACTCTACTAATGTAGCTGACTGGATGGCATACAAAACCCAGACAACATTTGACGTACAGTGGTACCTCGGTTTATGAACACAATTGGTTCCAGAAGTCTGTTCATAAACTGAAGCGTTCATAAACTGAAGCGAACTTTCCCATTAAAAGTAATGGAAAGTGGATTAATCTGTTCCAGACGGGTCCGCGGAGTACTCAACCTGAAGTGTACTTAACCCGAAGCATGGGTGTAATTGGTTCCGGAAGTCTGTTCATAAACTGAAGTGTTCATAAACTGAAGCGAACTTTCCCATTAAAAGTAATGGAAAGTGAATTAATCCGTTCCAGGTGGGTCTGCGGCGTTCGTAAACCAAAAATTCGTAAACCGAGGTGTTCATAAACTGAGGTTCCACTGTATATTGTTTCTAGGATGCTTGTGCTGTTAAAAAGAGCTTAAAAGGAGGCTTTTTTGTTTTTAATGTATGTGTTCTTTCTCCCCCCCCCTCCTTCGTCTGGGTGGCTGTCTCACATTTAAGCCAAAATCTTAAGTACAGTATGCCCTGTACATGTAGCTTCGCCTTTTCCTATTAGTTGAAATATTTTACTGTACTAGTCCATTTTAGTCAGAAACCGCTTGTCAGTTTGGAAAGGAGAGACAGGAAAACAAAATATCCTTTTAAGGTGGGTCGCACCTGCATGCTGCATCTGATTGGAGCATCTTAAAAGGCAACAGTGGATGAGGTGGGTGGTCGCAGCAGAGGGGTTTTTTAATGTCCAGCATGCAATTAGGGTTAGTTAAAGGAAGTTGAGCAATCATGCAATGGCCACTGTTATATAACTCACTGGGCTGTGCCCAGGGAACAGAGTTGTAACTTAATATTGCCACAGAAAATGCACTGCCGCAGCCAAGGGTCAATAACTATTTCCATTTTAAACTCTGTCTTGCAGTTAATTTATAAACCAGACCTTTATACTATGTCAGGCAAAGACTTGGCGTAGGGTTGAAGGAGGCATAGTTTTTAAAAAATAAATTCAGACTTTAAAAAAATATATCTCAATTTCTTAAATTAGACCATTCTAAAGAGCAAGAACGTCAACGGTTCATGACATCCTTTTCACGAACAGCTTTGGGATTAAATTGCGTTTTCTTAATCCCAATGGCAACCATATCCTGAGAATAACTCTACAGTACCAAATGGCTGCCTGGTACCTGTCTTCCACATTCCCAAGCAATGGTGTGAGCACTGATATGCAGAAATCACATATTGTGCGGTCCATCTGGACTGTACCACTTAAGGTTGAAGTTTGGAGCTTCATATTAGAATGCTTCATCATGTAAAAATACTCTCTGTGTAGCTATTCTATTGCCCTATGTAGCTATTCTGCTCAAGTATAAATCTTGCACACAAGTGGGAAGAATGGGGACAAATGCGCTAAGCTCTGCCCTCTTTTCCTTCCAACTCATAGACGGTGACAGCCTGAAGTGGGGAACCTCCAGAACTGGTAGAAAGCTCCTTATGCTACTGGTGATTGCTCTCTAGGAGTTGGTGGGCAATGGGATATTGAGCTCAGTGTGCTCATCTCCACTCTCCCTGCTCATGTGCAGGCTTTACCAGTGAGCAGAATGTCTGCATCACATTCTGGATACAATATTTTTCTCCTAGAGGGAAACTTTAAATAATGGAGGGACATTCAACATATGATCCACCCCTAGACTGAAGTGATACTGTTTAGGGCAGGCTGCACCTTGTGCTATTTGAATGTGTAGAGAGATCTGAATCTCCTGCTGAAAATGACTGTCAATTTCCATTTTACGTATTTATCTCCAAACGCAGGGAACTGCCTTATACTGAGTCAGACCATTGGTCCATATAGCTCAATATTTTCTACATTGACTGGCAGGGGCTCTCCAGGGTTTCATACAGGAAGCACTCCCAGCTGTACCAGGAGATGCCTGGGATTGAAGCTTGAACCCTCTGCATGCAAAACAGAGACTCTTCCACTGCACCACAGCGCTTTCCAAATGTTCACCTGCGAATGTGTGGATATAAGAATGAAAGAATTGCAACTCAGGTGTATGCATTCTTCCTGGTGCTCATAATGGAAAGCTAAATACAAAAATATCTGCTCATATCTCTAATCCGATGCTACAGTATTCACTAAATTGTACAGACCTCCTTGTACATTAGGTCCACTCACCCTTCTGGTGTGGCGGTGTTGCAGGACAGAGGATCCACTGGGGATCCCGACAAGTGCTCCTTCCTGATGCGTGGTGTGGGCATAAGCCTGCACAGCCTTTCAGGAACCAGATCCTGGCCTGCATTGGCCAATGGGGATGCAGGCCTGGACATTGCCTGGGCCAGGGGGTGGAACTGATGGAGTGGGAAGTCTTTCCTCAGGTCCACTCCCTGGCCATTTAAACAGCCCTCACCTGGGGCTACAGTAGTCATAAATTGTACAGACCTCCTTGTACAATAACATGGGCTATAGGCCTACAGGTGAAGAGTTAGCAGCATTTTGGAAACAGGCACAATAGAGTGTTTGACATATAAAGCCTTTGTCCTTGATTCATGTCGATCCTTTCTCAAAATATGACAGTGTTTGTTTCTATTGCTCAGTTGTTTATCTGAATTTACTACATCTATGAACCATATATTATTATCAGACCTTAAAACACTTCACAAAACTGACCCTCAGACACTTGGGTGGTAATTGGCATGAAGTGAAAGGAATTTTGTCAAATACTGTAATCTTTTGGCCTGACGAAGAGCAGTTCATTTGTTTTTTGTTCCTGTTCCAGCATAGTATAACATTATTGAAGATGACTTCATAGGTCAAATTCACTAAGAAACAAAACTTGAATTTAGCATTAAAATCTTCTATTTTGACAGTCAATTATGTTTATTAGCGTCGCTCCATTCCAATTTCTTAACATTTTCTGCCTGACTCAACCCCATCCTGAAGTTGACTAATTTAACATCCACACCATACATTGAAAGCATATGGCTTTCCCCAAAGAATTCTGGGAACTGTAGTTCATTCCAGGTTATGGGTGTAATAATGCATTATCAGCTAAATATCTGGCACATGGCTCCTTAAAAAAATTAATGAGCTATGACCCTGGACATCAGTACCCAGAAAGGTGTGACCTGGCTGAAGGATTTAATTTCTAATTTGTCCATGCTCCCAGGCATTATCAGTAATGAAGTTTAATTTATCATTATCTCTGAAGTGAGTTCATACATAAACAGCAGAAGTGCTGTAGCTCTGTGTAGGGTAAACTACAACTCCCAGGATTCTTTGGGGAAAGCAGCATGCTTTAAATGTGTAGGGTATAGTGCAGTGAATTTGGTGAATGGTTTGAAAATCAGCTGTGCTTTTTCACAAAGAGGGCTTGCACAAGGAACTGATTAAGTCTCTTATTGAAATTATGTGGTTTCCAAGAGTACATATGTCTTGACTAGGACTAAATCAGTTCTTAGTGGTGGTTTTGTCTTATTTTAAGATCTGTACACAACATGTGCCATTCAGAATGCTGGCATTATAAATGCTATGTCATTCAAACATGTTCTTGGCACAACAGCAATTAAGGGAAAATATTAATTTTCATATAATGGCTTCTTCATTCTTTAGGCTTTAAGTGAAGTAGGAAAAATCACTGGAGCATACAGTTTCATTAGTACCCTAGGGTGTGTTGCTTTTTTCATCCAGTGTCAAGTGCATTACTTAAAGTATACCATATGTTTACACCAAAGTATCTGTTTGCAGTTGAAGACCATTCATTTGCCCAAACATAAACCAAATTCTTTTAAACACAAACCCTAGGGTATCAAAAGATTCTATAGTTACTTTTAATGATCCTGGAAATCTCGAAGTATGGTGTATGTGCATGTGATATTTCCTGCTTTGATAAATGCCTGGAGAGAAAAGGAGAATTTCCAGAAAAATTAATGTTCTAAAACAGATCCAGATTTTTTTCTATTCTGTATTCAATTTGACTAGCTTAAATCTCCCACATTGAAACAAAAAAAACCTGAAACCAACCAAGGATTTGAGGTTTCCACAGAATGACATATATGCTTATCAAGTTGTTAAGACGAGTACTGCATAGCTGCCAAGTTTTCCCTTTTCTTGCGAGGAAGCCTATTCAGCATAAGGGAAAATCCCTGTAAAAAGGGATAACTTGGCAGCTATGGTACTGAGGAAAAAAGCTTGCAATGTATTTTAATTATGGTTATGTTTTTGAATTTTGTAGGATTATGTATTAATCCTACAACCAGCTTTAAGATTTCATAATGTCTCTCTGTAAAATGAAAATTAGGCCAGTGATGGTATGAGTTAAACACTTCTAACTCCCTTAATGGTACACAGATTTTGGATGGTGTTTGCTCATTGTGATCATAGGACTGGATGCCAAAATTACCTGTTCAGTAATGTACTTCATATGTAGGGATTTGTTTGTTCACTTTAGCAGATGTGTGTGCAACATTTCTTTTCACATATGGTGGAAAATCTTTCGGCCTAATATAAATGGAGACCTTTTCCACTATGTTTCAATTATACTTTAAAGATGAATTTGGTTGCGCTGGCTTCACACTTACTCATGTTCTGTAGATAACAGAGTGTCTTCTGAAAAACATTCTGAAAAGCATAGGGATCAGGGAGCAAGAGACCTTTGCTTTCTGATACAACCCAAATCTTTTAATGTTTTGACATTCAAGGGCAGCATGTACTTCCCACATTTTAGAATGCCCAAGTCCTCCATCTCTGAGGAAAATGTAGAAAGAAATACAGTGGTACCTCGGTTTAAGTACACAATTGGTTCCGGAAGTCTGTACTTAACCTGAAGCATACTTAACCTGAAGCGAACTTTCTCATTGAAAGTAATGGAAAGTGGATTAATCCGTTCCAGACGGGTCCACGGAGTACTTAAACTGAAAGTACTCAAACCGAGGTGTACTTAAATCGAGGTATGACTGTATTTATTTTCAAATTCTGCAAGTAGTTCATTTTTTCTTATTTGTTATCTATTCCCAGACATTATTAACTGAAATTAAGTCTGAACAACCATCTTTAAGGGGACAGAACTTTGATCAATATAAGTTAAAGTGAGAGATTGTCAGTGGTTTTGTTTTTTAAAACAGGTAACCTAGAAACCAAAGAAGTGTTTTGTGGACTGCTTTATATGAAAAACATTTGTTTTAAAATTTTGCACTTTTTTTTAAACAGATGGCATCAGATAGTTCTTCCTTACAACGGATGAAACTATCAGAAGGCAGCAGTAGACAGAACCCTTCGAATGCACCAAATGCTTCAAATCCTCCTCAACACGAGAATTTTGATAATAACTGTCCGGTAAAGCAGACTTTTACTCAGTTCAGTTTGCACTGTGTTATCAAGAAATTATTTACACTGGAATAGACTGAAGCTAATGTTAGTAAGTCCCACTGAAATTGGGTCTGTGAATATTTCGCAGACAGAAAGATGGTCCTGTCCCATTTTTCAATTTTCTGTGTGGATTTTTTGAAACTTTCAGTTGAAGTACTTACAATTTTATGAAGTGATCCAAGAACTGCCTTTTATTTTGTCTTTCTTTTTAAAAACTATTTCTAGCCATTTGGGGCGGCTATGAAGAGCAAGTCTTTTTCCAGGCCTGTTTAAAATGTTCTGAAAATACCCTGGAAATAGTGGAATGTTATGACACACAAAAAAGACGGGGTAGCCATATTCTTCTCATACAATGTCCCTGGGAGGCTACCAGAAATGGGAGAAGGTTGAACATTTGGAACTGTTTGTTTAGAGGGAAGGGGTGTTTGGTAACAAAAAGGAGGCAAATTTGCCAGGATTCTTATGTATTTTTAGCTATGGGAGCATGATATTTTTATGAACATGTTGGGCTGGTAGTCATCATCTTAGATTTCACAGAATGCCTTGTTCCAAGGCGGACATTTTTGGGAGAAATGGCAGCTCTCTCTCTCTCTCTCTCTCTCTCTCTCTCACACACACACACACACACACAGTTGCATTGTTTTATCTTTCTCTTTTGCAGTAGCTGTCTTCCTCCCTCAGCGCAACTCAATTAGCAAGAGCTCCGAGATGTTTTGTCTATCTCCCTGAAGATCACTCTGGCTTCCAATTTTTTTTAAAATAATGTCCCCACTCCTTGTGGTGAATCAGGTCACAGAATGGAGAGGCCATTTTGCCTAGTGGTACATGAACAAACATAGATCTTTTGGGTTTAAGTAATTATATAAAAAGAACCAAAAACCTTACTCAAGTTTTTTTTAAAAAAAAAGTTAAGTCAGAGGTAGTATGATCATGGCATGGTGTACAGTACATTCTCCTTTTTATCCCATTTCCTTCTTTATTGAAATGCATTATGGAAGTCAAGTTCCCAGAGAGGATTGTGAGACAAGAGTGCACAGTCCAGGCAATGGTGTTTCTTCATGCAGCCTCCAACACTTCTGAAAAACAACATGATCTTTCCTTTAGTCATACAATCAGAACAATCTTGTATTTTTTGTGCTGCTCACCATTGTCTATGCTTGGCAAAACAGTTACTTGGAATAAGATAGATCACTGACTGAGAAGCTATCTTGCTGAGTCTTTTTTTAAATAAAAAAAATACAGACATCTTGTCCCTTCTCCAGCCTCCTTTAACTTTTCGAAAACATCTAGCTGGAAGGGGAAAGTTACTTAACCTTAAACAAAACAAGAAATGGAATTTAAATTTGATGGCACAGCTGTTCGAAAATTAGACCAATAAAATGAAAACTGTAAATGAGCTAACTAAAAATAATGAAGATTGGCTGGCTGGCTGAGTGAAAGTTTTGAAAATCTGGAGTTACTCTGGAGCCTTGCAAAATAATCCAGTAAAAACCCATTAGCAGATCACTGAGATTTGAATGCATTCCTTTCCTTATTCCCTAGCTGAGTCCTGTTTACAGTTTGCTCTTTGTTGCTTTGATATCACACTCTGCTGAAACAAGCTTTTATATCACACTCTACTGAAGCACTAAAAGCAGAACCTCAAGAAGGATGTCTCTGTTCAGTTTGTCCTCTAATAACCACTATACAGTATTATCGTTAACACCTTAGTCATGTCTATGCTGCACATGTAAAGAATTTTGAAATGTTTATCCCATTGAAGGTTCTTCCTATTGAGAGAACATGCGTATCACTACCAGACCCAGCATGCTGAGCTGGCCTTGCCCTTCAAGCTCTTTTCGTGCCAGGCATCCCCAAGCAGATCTGCCACAAAAAGACCTGTTAAGCTTGCAGGTTTGCTCGGGACTTGATTTGCACAATTTCAACCATCCTGCCTGCAACCATGTTGACATCATGAAAGTCAAATGTGCCTAAGATGATGTATGGATGTAGCTTTACAGCAGCTCCTCAGTGAAGCGCTTCCCATTTTTTAAATGGGTGCTTCCTGCTTGCCTGCCACTGTTCCTGAGTCCAATGACTTCTGAAAACACCCTGAAGAGTTGACATTCTAAAAACATCAGGTGTGTTGTCATTCAAATCCTTCGAAGACAGAGGTCCTCTGGCTGGGTCGGGGTGACATGGGGTTGGGGGGCCAACTCCCATCTCTTGCAGGGGCTCAATTAGTGCCAGCGCCTTCTGTCAAGAGTTTGGGTGTAACCTTTGACGCCTCCCTTTCCATGGAGGCACAGGTTGCAGCCACAGCTAAGGTGGCATTTTTCCATCTCCGCCGTATCAAGCAGTTGGTCCCTTACCTCTCTCGCCCTGATCTGGCCACAGTGATCCATGCAACGGTCACCTCCAGGCTTGATTATTGTAACTCGCTCTACGCGGGGCTGCCCTTGAAGCTGACCCAGAAACTCCAGCGGGTGCAGAATGCCGCAGCAAGGTTCCTTACGGGGTCCCGACCGTGGGATCATATTCATCCAGTGCTTTACCAGCTGCACTGGCTCCCGGTGGAGTACAGGATCAGGTTTAAGGTGCTGGTTTTGACCTTTAAAGCCCTATGCGGCTTGGGACCCTCCTACCTACGGGACCGCCTCTCCTGGTATGCCCCGCGGAGGACCTTAAGGTCCACAAACAACAATATTCTGGAGATCCCGAGCCACAAGGCGGCTAGATTGGCCTCAACTAGGGCCAGGGCCTTTTCAGTATTGGCCCCAACTTGGTGGAACACTCTTTCACAGGAAACCAGGGCCCTGCGGGATTTGTCATCTTTCCGCAGGGCCTGCAAGACAGAGCTGTTCCGCCTGGCCTTTGGGTTGGATTCAGTCTGATCCCTGTGTTTTCCTCCCTCATGGTCTGGATTTATGGACTACTTAAAATGAGGCTGCATTTTAAATTTTAATATTGTATTTTAATCTGTATTTTAATTAATTGTTTTCTTTTATGTCTTATTGTAATTTTATTGGTGTTAGCCGCCCTGAGCCTGGTTTTGACTGGGGAGGGTGGGGTATAAATAAAAATTTATTATTATTATTATTATTATTATTATTATTATTATTATTATTATTATTTTCTTTACCTAGTCTTTCCTTCCTGTGATGGAGACACCTGGGAACCAAGAAGTACCAAGTTCTGATACAGATTCAGAGATCCTCCCGGGACACAAGGTGAGAGAATGAATGTTGAAAGAAACTCAGCAGCAGATGGAGGGACAGAAGAAGAGGAAGCATGATTTTGGAAGGCAGCTGAATTGGGAGAAAAGGTATCCTTTAGAAGGGTTGTGGCAACTTTTTGTCATGTTCACCTTTCTCCAGGTTCAGAAGCCACAGCAGAAGTTAACCAATGAGATGCCAGCTCTGGAGCAGCAAAGTTTCCTTCCTTCCAAGTTTCCTTCTCCTTGGAATGAAGATAAAATGGATGGAGATAAAGGGAGACAATCTGATGACTCTAAGGTAAAAACTGCAGAGGAAGAATACGATCTGTTCTAAGGCTCTAGTCACGCATTCACCCTTTCCTAATGAGGAAGCTGGTATGTTTGACCCTTCATCCATTAAGTGACTCTGTTTGTGGCATCATAACAGCCAGAAGAATGAACCAGAAGCTTCTGATAAGTGAAGCACTGCACCTTCATTTTAGCTGGGTTGTTTTATTATAAAGCAGAACAGCATGGCTAAGCATATATATGATGTCATGTCAGTTGTAGTAGATGAAGTCAAGGTAGATCATTAGCAGCTTTCCAAAACATAACTGCAGCCATATAATGCTGATGGAAAACAAGCAGCCAATAAATCTTCATTGCTACCATCACATTAGTATTATGCTACAGAACTGATTTGTAAAAGAAGGCAATGCATAAATATCTTTTTTATTGCTGGCACTACAGATATTTAATAATAACAATAATGCCATTTTTTAAATAAAAAACTTTCTTAAATGTACTTGCAAAGAAGCAGTACAAAAATTTAACTGCAGTACTACTAGAAAAAGCTAACAATAGATTTATACCAGTTATTCACACAATCATCTTTGTATGTTCACTAAACAAGTACAGGAGATGTGATTGGTCCTCCCCCCATGTTCAATCTCTTTTCTTTCTTTGCAAGCAATTTTTCCTAATATAAAACATTTAATATATTATTTTCATTAATATATTCATTTTCATGCACACTTTTACCCAATATACCGTATGCATTTCTGTTAACAGTGATTGGTTGGGGAACTGCATCACAAAATTTGGATAAATGTACATTTCTAAGGATGGCTATGTTTTAGTTCTCAAATTGTTTGGGAAAGTGAAAATATGATAAATGTGGCTTTAAATGCAAACTGAATTGAATTTATCCACCATCCCCACACCTGACCTACTCCAAACTCATCAAGTTGAGTTTTTCCCACCTAATATCCACTCCTGGTCCTGACCAGGTATTTTATAAATATAGGTTGACACCCCCATTTGAACCTCCCTAGAAGTTGCTTGTCACATTAAGAGAAGGAAGTTCTTATGGGAAGTGCATCTCACATTTTATCAGCTTCAAAGCATATTAAACCATATAAAAATGTTCTAAAATTGACTTCTGCTCTTGTGACTGAAGTTTATTTCATGAAATGCTTGCTTTTTGTGCAAATCAGTAATTTTTATCA
Source organism: Zootoca vivipara (assembly GCF_965207765.1). Taxonomy (NCBI): domain Eukaryota; kingdom Metazoa; phylum Chordata; class Lepidosauria; order Squamata; family Lacertidae; genus Zootoca; species Zootoca vivipara. Next base: position 56,725,909 of record NC_142586.1, on the reverse strand, counting down.
GATGAGAGGGAGAATGCAGAACTCATGATGCTAAAATATGAATGACATATGTTTGCTTCCTGTTTAGCACAATTAGGTCTTTTGATATGAAACCCATAAGATCAGTGGAGTTAGTGACAATATTTTTTTGTGGCAGTCCATTCTCCTTCCAAAGTCAGTTTTACAGGGTTTTTTTTAATAAACTAAAAGAAACTATAGGTTGATGAAAAGGGAAATCAGATGGAATATGTACACAACTAGTAAAGCATAAAAAAAAACCTTTGTAGTGTGTTTGTGTGAATAGAAAGTCAGGAAAAGAGATTGTGTGTGACTCAGAGAGTCAGGCCAATTACTGCTCTCTTGCAAACCTTTAAATGGTGGAAGGTTGCCTGCTGGGGAAATTGCTTAGAGCGAGGGTGCAGCCAATTCATCCTACCCCTCCCTGCAGGCCTTTAATCTGCCATCCCCAAGGCAGGCTTTTTATGGCTTTTGATTTGATCCTGGAATGTCCCTATTTCCTCCACAAGTGCCAGCACCAGCAAGCCCTTGGAGGTAGATGAGCTGGCATTTGTCCTGAACAGCCGTTGCCTCTCCATGTCCTCTCCATGGCTGCTGCTGCCAGCCTCCTCCCTTGGACAGCTCCCAGTGACTGCAGGAGAGCAGTTGAGGAGGAGGAGGAGGGGCTGCCACCGCCAAGGCCCAGCCTTGCATGGCGTGTCCTCTCTGACAGAGGGCAGGACAGCTCTGGGCGGGAAGAAGGGGAAAGCAGAGTAGAGGGCAATGCTTTGTGTGCCCATGTCTAATATTGTCCCTTTCTAAAATTTATTTGTGGGTGCTTTTCTTTTTGTAACTCTACCAAAGGATAAAATAATATCAAATTGAGATGTAAGGGTTTTCTTATGGCAGTAGAGGGGATCTATGCTGTGCCCGTTGCTGCTGCGGTGGTGGCACTTTTCCTATAGCAAAAAAATGGGGGATCGAGAAAGGTCAGTTGGCGGAGGAGTGAGAAATGTCCCTGTTTTCATCTGAGGAATGTTGGAGGGTACACTACGCTGGCCTAGGCTGAAGGGAAGGCAGCAATCTGCCTTAAGCCTATGTAACTCCAAAGCCCAACCAGCTGGTGGCTTGCTGAGAAGCACACTTTTCTCTGCTGTCAGTGTTTGGTAGAGGCAGGAGAGCAATGCATAGCGTGCTGGTTCAGGGAGTGGCAGAGAGCCATTTTAGCCCAGAATAGCTTTGTGCAAGTGTAGAGAGTAAAGAATTGGGTAAAAATCTTAAGCTGGAAACATTGTTGTTGTTTAGTCGTTTAGTCGTGTCCGACTCTTCATGACCCCATGGATCAGAGCACGCCAAGCACTCCTGTCTTGCACTGCCTCCTGCAGTTTGGTCAGACTCATGTTCATAGCTTCGAGAACACTGTCCAGCCATCTCGTCCTCTGTCGTCCCCTTCTCCTTGTGCCCTCAATCTTTCCCAACATCAGGGTCTTTTCCAGGGAGTCTTCTCTTCTCATGAGGTGGCCAAAGTATTGTAGCCTCAGCTTCAGGATCTGTCCTTCCGGTGAGCACTCGGGGCTGATTTCCTTCAGAATGGATAGGTTTGATCTTCTTGCAGTCCATGGGACTCTCAAGAGTCTCCTCCAGCACCATAATTCAAAAGCATCAATTCTTCAGCGATCAGCCTTCTTTATGGAAACATTAGATCAAAATTAGACCAGTTCCTTCCATACCTTCAAGCCTCCCTTGGTTCTAAGTGCGCCCATTTGCTCAATACTATGTTTTGTTTTGCTCAATACTAAGTGATGTTTTGTTTTGTTTTTATAAAAATAAACCCTAAAAATAAAGCTGTTACTATTTTCAGTTCCAAATATTGTTTAACTGGAAGTTTGCTTTCCAGTGATAATTTCTCTTTTTTAAAAAGTGATTTCCGAAGACACACTTTCTTACCAAAAATAAGGCTTCCTGGAAACGAGGCACTTAAAACGAATATGGAAAGCATAATAAAAATCGCTGTAAACCTTTCATATAAAAAGCTTTAGTAAATTTTTGCCTGGATTGAAAGTTGGTATACTTGCGGTATGGGGAGAAAATAATGTAATTTGAAAAGTTCAATTTTGTCAAGAACGACCTACAAATTCTTTATATGTTCAGATTGTTCTTTGGGTGGGTCCAGATCTAAGTAAACAGTTTTCCTCTGAACTGACAGATACCCTGTTTCTCATATTTTAAGACATACCCATAAAATAAGCCATACAGGATTTTTAAGCATTCAAGGAATATAAGCCATACCCCGAAAATAAGACATAGTGATAGGCGCAGTAGCAATGCCGGCTGCGGCAGGAGGAGGAGGAAAAAAATAAGACATCCCTTGAAAATAAGCCATAGTGTGTTTTTTTGAGGAAAAAATAAATATAAGACGTGTCTTATAATATGAGAAACACGGTACAACTCATCACTCTCCACTCCATAGTGTGCTCTCCCTACACCATCATAGTGGATCTGGTGGTTTTTTAACTCAATAGTAGAGCACATACTCTGCATACAGAGCATCCTAGGTTCAATTTCTCCAGGAAAGGCTGTACCAATCTGGGAGTTTTGTAACTATGCTAAGTTTTACTACCCGTGCAACTTTTCTGACTGATTTTTGCAAAAACACATGAACCTGACCTTTGAAGAGTTTGTAAGTAAAGCAATTTTTAACTTACCAAATGTGTGGTCTTTTCAAATGCTGGGGGAAGAGGGAAATTTTTGGAACTCACTTGCAAGGGCATAGTTTAAACACCTAACAATCAAATAGTAAATAAATTTTGTTGTTTTAAAATACATATATAAATAAAGTTTTGTATTTTGTATTATGTTTTTGTATTCTATTTCTGTAAATTGTCTGGGTGTTCACTGAATGTATAGCAGTTTATACATTCTGAAATCAATCAATCCATCAAATCCAACTTAAAAATATATATTTATGAATTTTATACCCCACCTTCCTTTTATAATCTTCCTGTTGTTTATTACAGGAGACATCCTTCAGGCAAACCGACACTTCACTGGCAAAAAAAGTAAAAAGAAGAAAGTCCTCAACAAAAGACATAGACATTCACTCTGGGCCACAGAATAATTTAACCCAGATCAACCAGGTATGCAATCCATCCCATCTCCCCACCATTCTGTTGCACTTTGTTTCTCAAAGAACAGTATTATTTGTTAGCTCAGCAATCTATTATCAAAAACTCACAACAGAGGTGGGTTAGATAATGTTTCCAGGACCAATGAGGTAATCTTTACCATCTAGCATTTGTATGTTGATGCAGTTTTTGAGTGTAAGCTTTGCCTATCCTCAATCATTTGGGACAGAAAGGGATTCTATAAACATGGCACTGCAAGATCCTGCTGAATACAATCATAGTCCTGAGGTGCAATAAGATCTCAGCCCCCTGCGTCCATACAATTTCCCCCCTTATTATAGTGTATGTTATCCTGTTGCACCTATTTCTTGGGGAAATGGACTTCTGCTCACACAACAGGAAATCCCCTCCCCTAAGACCTTCTGGATGCCTACAAAATCTGTTTCCGGTGCAACATTTTATCTCATTCAGTAGCTAAAATGATTCCTTAATTTTGACCAATGAGTGGCACAGTTCAGGGTCAAATTCATATCCTCCAGCATTTTTAGTTCCAAAACTGTGACTTGTGTCTTCCCGTCCGTGCTTCTTGCATGAGTCAGGTGGCTTATGTGAGATCATATAGCCCAAAAGCTGCGCTTGGGGGATGCACATGTGAGATTGCAGTCCGGAAAAAGCTAATTTTGGGGGGGGGTTGCTTTTTTGGGGGGGGTGCAAAATCACACAAGATCACGGCACCCAAAATGGCTGCCATGCTTTCGTGTGAGAAAACAGGATGTCCCTTTCCCCCAAGAACAAAGGTTTGATGTATACTTACTTCTGTATTGATTAGGTACTTAGGAGTGGGTACCTTTTCCTTTCATCTAGACTTCAAAACAAAGGGAAAAAATTGTGCTAGCACAGGATTTCCTACCTCTCTTCCTCCTGCACATCGTTCCAAAATCTATCTTTATTTGTGTGTTGCCTGAATCTTTACAAGTTTTGAAATCATTGAGCATACACGTTTCACAGAATTGTCCAGATTAAAGGTGTAAACAATATCATGATTAATAAAGACTATCTTATGTGATTTTGAAGTGGGAATTATATATGTTTTAGTTATGATTTAAAATTTCCCCAAAGAAGATGAGCCGTCTTGCTGTTTGAATTGTGTTGCATCCTTTTCATTAAGTACATTTCTATTGCTGTAACGAGGCATACAGAATGCAGAGTACCCTGCCCTCTCCTCTCTGCCCCAGAAGTATGTCCTTCCCCCCCCCCCTCATGCATCACATAGCATTGCGCATTGTAGGGTGATTTTCATTTTCTGAAAAATGCAGGAATGTTACACCACAGGGTGCTGTGGCCTCGTGCTGCTGCCACTAGCATTAGAACCAGCAGATGCTGTTGGCAAGACATAATCAGTTGTGGTATTGTGCAGCTCCTGGAGACCTTGTGCAGTATCTGAAGGGATGCTAGGGGTAAAATGTCAGCATCTGGACTGTCATTTCTGAATTTTCCCATGATGGGATTTTCTTTGTATGGAATCTACTCTCATCTGCTTTCCCAAAGATACGTACAGCTATGCAATGCAAGCTCAGCATTCAGGGACTGCCAGCTACAGATTTTTCTCCCTCCCTCCTTCATTCATTTCATGAATCAATGTGTGTATGCTATGGAAGAATACACGTGTGTATGCATGCACACACACCCTTCTAAATGTATTTGGCCAAGAACAGGTAAACCAAAAAGTTCCATTCCGTGAATACAAATCAAATGAGCTTGCAAAAGGAATAACAATCAGTGGAGGAGAATGCAATTGTTAGCATCCCTAATTTGAGAGGGTTTGTGATCCGTGCAGCTTTGCAGTCTCCATTGGTACAGAAACAATAATAATCAAGGTCGGAGCCTTTCCTCTTGTTACCAAATATATGTACATGCAACATCACCGTGGCTTAAAAGCTCCTTGTTGTTGTTTGAATGCCTTCTGCTCATTCTCTGGGTTTGTTTCCCGCAGCAACAGAAAGAATGTGTCAGGGTGTCATAATAATCCTCCATTAAATCTGTAGTATTTAAATTTTAATGCTATAATTCAACAGCTGACAAAAGCCCATTGAGCAGGACTAAGGAAAGGAAAAGAGCCAGCCCCATTTTCTCAAGGGTGATGCTATAGCAACACAGAATGAATTTGGGGTCAGGGAACAAGCTGTCTCCATGCTTTGTTTGCACTTCCTGGCTAAAAGTGGAATCTGGTGGTATAAATTTTACCAAAATAAATGGTCATTTGGATTTGTACAGAAATAGTTCGTTTTGTGTAGCCTCTTCTCTTGAAAATATGTAGAAGCATGCAAGATGACCAGGAGCCACAGAATAGCTGCTAGGCCAAAGGTTTTAGGGACTGTCACCAAAGAGATGGTTTGAGAGTCTCTCTGTTTTGCCTCTGTGGTGGCGCATCAGAAACAACACCCTTTGTTTGTATTAATGTTTTAGAAGAATTAGGGAAAGCAAAGAAGGAAATATGCTCCTATAATCCTGTTTGAGTGTGATGATTTAATATTCCCATCCGATCTATTTTTTTTGTATTCATTGCTCCCATAAACATGATGCATGAGATTTTAGTTGAATGAATAATTTTTTAAAAAAATACTTAAAATCAGTGCTTTTTTAATATAGAAAAATAGGTGCTGGTACTCATCATGAAGTAGTTACAGTAAGTGCCACACTTTTTAAACTCCCCCCCAAAAAAGAGGTGCTGCATACTCTTGAGTAACCCCTGAAAAAAAGCACTGCTTAAAACATGATTCTCTTTTAAAAGTTCAGCAATAGCAAAGAAAATCCTCAATGTGATCTTGTTCACTAACTGTGGTTTCCTTAGCAGGGCTTTAAAGATTTTTTTTAAAAAATAAATAAATTATAAAATGTACTTTAAAAAATTGATACCAAACTACCTGCTACCAGTTTAGTCCTTTATGCCAGTATAGAGCCTCTGTTTGCCTGCATAGCTTAGGACCCACCCAGGATGTGCCCAGTGCCCAAAAACCCTTTTTATGGAAGTGGGAATAGCAGCCAGCTGCTGTTGGAAGAGGATACTGCAACAAAGAGCTATCCCATTCTATAGCACCACTTACATGTAAGTGGGAAAGGATTTGCAAAATCACTGATCCTTGGGTGTAAGCTTTCGGCAGGAAGGCAGGGGGAGCAGATTTATATTAAACACAAGCTCATTGCATCTGTTGCAGAATCAATTTGGTGTGTTTTTTTTTAATGCAACAGCAGTCACAACTGGTCCTTTAAAACTCTGAGCATTATCCAGTTAAATGTTAGCATTTGAAGCACTTTGAATAGAGCCCATGCAACTGAAATCAATGGGACTGAATCCCATTGTGGTTTTTGAGCAATCATGTGGATACTCTTTTTAAAAGTTCTTTTCTTTCGGGGCATCCAAGTGAATGTTCAATATTATAGATAGTAATAGATAGTGAGCAGAAAATGTGAAGGTTCAGGGTGGGCTCTCTCTCCCCCCCCCTTTTAGCCAGTACTGCTAAGGTGACCAGATGCAAGAGAGAACAGGGATCCAGAACCTTTAATACTGTTCAGAGGAGGGAATTTCAGAATATATAGCTTGCATGCTGAAAACCCATCATCTAGATAGCTATTCAAGGGGCAGAAGCCATCTCCTCTTTTGAGCTCAGGAGAAACACCAGTTTTGTAGTATACTATCATTCACATCTACTAAACTCTCCCATTTCCTTAATTGTTGGATGGCACAGCTCTGATACTTTTATGTTGATAGCTAGTCCTGCTCTGTCTCTTTCTGGCAAATGCAAACCCCAATCCCTATTGAAATTGCATGTTTGTTTCTTAGACTTGCCAGCATGTAGACAACTGCGTATGCAGTACCATTTAAAAACGCAGGTCTTCTCTGTTTTGTGTCCATCCGTAGTGATATTGCAAGGTCTATTTTACGGTATTTCAGAACTACATTTGCTTCCCAGTGCCCTGTCCTGCTTTTTCTTGTGCTCCCAAGACAGATGGATCAGCTCACTTGACTTTCTAACCCCTTTGTTCAAAGCATTCCTGCTTAAACTAAAAAGGAAGAAGTTAGTGTGCAAATGCCACTGAGTCATTGCTTTTAGAGTGAGCCCATTTGGAACATGAAGTGTAACCACAGGAGATTCCCTTTCACCCAGTAACAGTGTTACTTATTGATTATAAGCGTGTGATCCTAAGCACACTTATTAGAGAGTGAGCCTCATTGGAAAACGCAGGGTCTGACTTCTGAGTAAATATACATAGGTTTGTACTGAACATTCTAGCCCTGGCAAAATGAGGAACGTGGCATTTTATTGTTTGTGAATTTCTGGAGTAAACTTTCCAAAAGGAGAACAGTTTTACATTGGATTCAAGATTTAAAAAAATTCCTTCCAGTAGCACCTTTGAGAGCAACTAAGTTTGTCATTGGTATGAGCTTTCATGTGCATGCACACTTTTTCAGATCCTTCAGATTCTTATCTGAAGAAGTGTGCATGCACACGAAAGCTCATACCAATGACAAATTTAGTTGGTCTCTAAGGTGCTACTGGAAGGATTTTTTTTATTTTTTTTTACTTCGGAAGACCAACACGGCTACCTACCTGTAACTTACATTGGATTGTTACCTGTGTGGCTAACTGATAAGGGAATGAGAATCTTACCTGCCATTTAATTCTAAAGCACTGCAGACTATAAACAGTGTGTTTATCCTTATTGTGGTGATACAGCTGCTACCACAAACTTTGATTTTCAGTTGTGAAAAATGTAGGGAGACTGGAAAAGGGCTGTGGGTAGGCATTTCCCCTCACATTCATATACTAATACAGTGGTACCTCGGTTTACAAACACAATTGGTTCCGGAAGTCTGTACTTAACCTGAAGCGTACTTAACCTGAAGCGAACTTTCCCATTGAAAGTAATGTAAAGTGGATTAATCTGTTCCAGACGGGTCCGCGGAGTACTTAACCTGAAGCATACTTAACCCAAGGTATGAGTGTAATTGGTTCCGGAAGTCCATACTTAACCTGAAGTGTAGTTAACCTGAAGCGAACTTTCCCATTGAAAGTAATGGAAAGTGGATTAATCCGTTCCAGACAGGTCCGCGGAGTACTTAAACAGAAAATACTCAAACTGAGGCGTACTTAAACCGAGGTATGACTGTAACATTAATATCCCTGGCTCCTTTGTGAGACCAAAGTGGAATCAAATTCCACTGTGCTGAGATCAAATTCTGATCAGAAAAAGAAACTCTGAATTTTGCATTCAGTAATGACCATAACATTGCTTTTTTAAACGAGGGCATGCCCCCTTTTGGCCTGACATTCCACAACTACACTTGAATGACACTGTCTGGAACTCACTCAATGGACCAGATGGCGAACCTTCAATTCCTGGCATTTGATAGTTTATCCACAGGTGATGGTCCCATAACCTTAGCTTGAATTGAAGTATTGTTGAAGAGCAACAGGAGTTATTGTTTGGAAGTATGTTTCATTTTTGTGGGTAGGAAAAAAAGGAAGCAGTAGAATCAAGCTGGAGAAAGACAGGTTTAGAGCCAAATTAGATGTATCATGAAAGCATGTATATTTTTCCATTTGTTTGTATGTTTGTTTGTTTAAACTCAAACAGCTTCAAGATACAGTTTGAGAGGAAATGGCAACAGGAAGTATGGAGTTTTTCTGCTTAACCATTTTCTCTTCAGATGCCTTTTCTGTAAGAGAAGCCGCTTGGGAGACGGGTGATTATGAATGTGGAAAATGGTGGAAGAAAGATTAAATAGCCCTTACTCCTCCTCCTCCACTACCACCACCAATCTTCCACTTAAACTTTCATTCACCTAAAGTTGCTTTTGATTTTTTTAAAAAAAAAAGTGAAGAAAAAGCTCCCTTTGTTCCTGTATCAACCAGTTCATTCCACTGATCTCAGTTTAGTTCCAATATTTTTTTGAAAATTGTTGCTGTAGTGCCTCAGTCATTCACAAGTTTTTCTTCCAAGTGTCCTCAGAAGGCAATAGGAAATGCTTGTGTTTCCTCCCTCCCAGTTTCCGTTATTGCAGATGTCATGGCAGAACTTACTTCTTTACTTTAGCCACTTCCTTCCTGCACCTTTCTAGAGAATGGACACTTACCCCTTCCTGGGTGGGCGCCTGTTGCGTGTTCAGACCCAGAAACCTCCCCCCTAAATAAATTCACACATGACTCAAATTTTGGTTTGGTTTTTGGCAGAATTTAGGCCACAACTTTATTGATTACAGAATGACCTCTCCCCACATCAAATGGGAGGTGACTTTTGCATGGTCGTGCGCAGCCCCCTGGATCCCAGTGCGGCTCCTGGTAGTTCGGTCTGGCTTCCTCCCCAGGCAGGATACCTGGGGTCTCCGCCTTCCTCAGTAAGCTGCTCAATCCTGCCTGGGGAGGCATTGCCAGGGGATTGGCCAGGTAAGGGGAGGGACCGCCCTGCCCACACAATAGAAGGCGAATCTTACCTGCAAAGCGGCAGTCAGTTGGCTCTGTTGTGTATTGAGTCAAAGGATTTTATATCTGCATTACTATTGTCTGTATGTGCTTTTCTCACACCCTCCACTCTCTCAATTAAGTCTTTCTTTGCAGGTTAACCTCTTCTCCACAGGTACGCAGGTGCTGCTATGTCAAGGTCACTGTTGAAGGGCCGGAAAGGAATTTTCCTGCATTTGTAGGTTTCGCCTTTCCCATAGCAAAAACGTCACAACTTTGGCAGTTTCAGGCATTGGGCGGAATTCTTTAGTCTATCTTCCTAAATGGGGGGTGGGGCGTGAAGCGGTGACCCACGCCCCCCTTTGCAGGGGTGATACCAGGGTTCCCCGTTAAAGGGGTCTTGAGGGGAGGCATTAGCCATACGCTGAGAGGTTGCCATTGCTCTCCCCTCCAGCGGTGGCAGGCGGGGGGGGGCAGGCTCTCTGCTTGAACATATGTTCTCCAGAGCCAGCCCCATCCCCACACATTCTGGATAACCCTGAAGTCTCCCAGATCCCCGGCTGAGCCTGAGCCAAGGTCTCCCTACATCTGAATCTTAATAAAGTTGTGGCCAATTTTAATCCCATAGCAAGTTGTCTTGAGTCATTATTCCACTCAGGGGTCACCTGGGGTTTGGGGGACTTTGCTGTCCATGCAAAGTGAGTGGTTGCATATGGTCTGAGCCTCCTGATCCTACTAAAGTCTCTGCATATTGAGTCAGGCTGAGACTCCTTCAGATTCGGATCTAGGGGTTATGGTTTCCTTTGCCTAACTAGTCTTCGCTGCTACTGGAATGACCTGCCATCTCCTACAATTATTTGTATTTTCTTCTGCATCTTGAATTGAACCAGGATACCAATCACACGCATTTCTGCAGGAAGTGATACTTCTGACTGTGCAACATACACAAGGGCATAATTTCAATTTAAGGGGAGGCAAACAATACCTCTCTTGTGTCTTCCCAGCTTCCTGTTACCATTTTTTCCCATCTAAAAGACTTGGTGTTTTATGGGAGGGGGCACACATTTCACCCATTTGTTTGTTGTTGTTTTGAGCTGACTTTTTCAAGTATTTCCCAGGGAAGCTCAAAGAAACAAACAAAGAGAATGTTACTGAGCCAATTATAGATTGCTGACCTGGCAGTAGAAGCAATAGGAGTGTACAACCTCAGCCTTTGTGATTGACTGGAAACATTAACCTTCTGCATCACAGGAGCAACAGTAGGAACCTGGCTGTCACAGGCGCGGTAGCGGCTACTCTAGAGTAACGACTCCTCACGACGTTGCATTTTCATGCCTTTATTATGTGCAAACTATTTACAGTGCAGAGTCAGTACTATGTACATGTTGTCAGTCTGGGTCAGAACCTCCGAATGGAGATTCCCGCGTTTTCTTCCAACAAAGTAGCCTGGGAATACTGAATCTCCGCCCCCGTCGCTTCTTGCGCAATTCCGGGGCCGGCGGGAGCGGTCTTCTTGCCGCGCTTTCCCTGCTTCCCCCTTCCTTTCCTAAGCGGAGCAGTGGCTCTGCTACCCTGCCTGAGCCATGCCCTCTACTTCCCGATTCCTCGCTGGAGTCATCCCCCTCCCCGCTCCCACTGGCGCTGGGAGAAGAGCTTGTGCTTAAGATGGGAGGGGGCTGTCTGTAGCTTCTGTCCCTCACACTGGCTTTCTGGTCTTCTGCCTTCTCTTGGTCAACACAACAGTATTCTCTGCATTCTGTGCTTCAGGCACTAGATCCCAGTTCAAGTTATACTGTAGAACTTAGCAACCAGCAGTAACCATAGAAGTATGCTCCTGAGGTTGATTTGAGTGCAGGCTTGGCCCTGCTAGATCATCTGAAGTGCGATGTCATTGGCTCACGAACTGGAAGGCATTGTTTTCTATTTACAATACATGCGGCGGCCATTTTCCATGCATCTAATTGATACATGACCACCGCCATGCAGGTCATTTTCGACCCGGAAGAGGGCAGGGGGTGGAATGGGGACAGAACAGGGTATAACAGGGTGGGGCAGGCTCATGTGCCCTCCACCGACATGCACAGGGGCCAGGAATTGAACCCCCCATGCAAAATGGTTGCCGCCTGTATATCACAATTGATAAAGATGGCCTTTCTATAGATGTCTACTATGAAGTAAGGCACAATTAATTCAATGGAACTTTCAAGTAAGTTTACAACATTGAATTATATTATTAGGAAATTAAAAAAAACTACATTCAGAGCTACTGCTACATGTTGTTTGATCAGGAGTTAGTTCTGATGTTACCAAGTCCTTTCTCCATCAGGGAATACTTAAAAAAACCTTCTTAGCAAGCTGTTACCTCAAGCCATCAGTGAACTAGGAACGTTCCAACAAAGAAGGAATACTGACTGCAAATTGTTAATGACAGATATATCCAGTCCTTTATGAGAACATGGCCACCCCAGCTATTAGACAGACTGAGACCATTTGCCTCTGACTGCTGATTTAGGGTGTCATGAAAAGGCAGCAAATTGATAATTATTCAATTTATTATTATTATATTTTTATTGTCAGGGAGTGGGGAGAGATGCTTGTGGGTTGTTGTTTTTGCCTGAGATGTCAAAATAAATTGGTTGGAGCTTGGACAAGGGCAAAATTTGCTTCCCTACCTCAGGCAGCAAAATGTTTTGGTTCAACCCTGCATGAGACTGCTCTGTGATAAACGTGGACCTCTATGCCAGACTTGAAAACATACCAAATAAATGTCTGTGAGATGTTTTCCTAGAACTCCATGACATTTTGCTCCAGCTCCATATCCATATGTGCCATTCTGCTGATTTGCAACATGCTCTGCCAGCTCAAATGCAATGAAAATCTACAACTTGTCCCACACCCTACTCATTTGTCCAAGCTTGCAGTGCTGGGAATTGGGGTTTGTCTGATTGGCCACCCACTCTCATTCCAGTTCGGCTAAATTCTGTTTGCACCCTTTTATGTTGAGAAAGTTAGAATAGCAAAGTATGAGCAAGCTAAGCTAAGCTGCCAACAATCCACAAGCGTCTGCTTCTCTCACTGGTGCAAGGATCCAAGATCAAACAATATTTTCTTTAAGATTCCCTGACCAAGTATTGGATTTAATAAGTGTTCTCATGCCCTGTCCAAACTTTTGTGCATTTCTCCTTTTATAGAGACATATGGAGCTGTCGCTCTTTAACAGAGACAAGAATGTTAACTCAAAGTCAGATGCTTGAAGTCTAAGGTTTCCTTCTCTTTCCATTTTTTTTTCCAGATGCGAAGAAGGATGAGACACTCACAAGAACTGGATTCTGCATCCCAGTCTAATTTCAAGTCTGATTCTGAAGGTGGGCTAAAAGGGGTTTGGATATTTTTAGCCACAGAATATGCAAACCACAGAAAGTATGTAAACTACATGTGCATATTTGCCTGTCCTTTTCAAAGGAACTGCAGTTGAAAAAAATACGTTGCCCACAAAAAGCTGGCGGCCTGGCAGGTCAGTATCGCAGCTGAAGCCCCAAGAATGTTCCTGGCTGCTTTGCATGCTAAAATGTACAGCATTATAAATAGTGTTAAATATCTTAAGGACTAAAAATAAAAAAAAAGATGTTGCACTTTCCTAAAAAGCGTATGTGCAATGCACACCCCAAAAAACATGCTAACCAGCCACTCATAGCTGCCAATCCCATTCACTGTTTTAGAACTGTAAAGCCACCTAACAAAAGCATGTTTTCCATAAGAAGACTTGCTCTTCCGAACTTGCTTTTGATGCTTGTTCTGTAATATTGGTGATCAGCTGGTCACAGATACCACCCTTAAAAAAAGTAGTCTCTGCTTAGCAGTAGCAAGACTCCAGGGGCGTTAGAGGCACTAACCTAGGGTTGTGTTTCCATTGGAAAACCAAGGCACAATGGAGTGTCTTAGAAATATGGTTTATTTCCATATATTTACACCTGAGTTTTAAGAAGAGGGGGTTCACAGCATCTACATCCCAAGGGGGGGGTTGCCCTCCCCAGCAGCACAGCATTAGATTCAGAGGCATGCTAAGCGCCACCCCCACAACAGCTTGCTCCAGCCAGCCAACAAGGCTGCTGCCCTTCAATCCCCACATGGAATCCTGCCCACTTCCTGCTCTTTCTTCCCAGAAACCCCTGCTCCCCAAACCTCCGCTGTAAAAGGACACCCTCTCTTCCTGTGGTGACATCACACACCCGTTACCTTGGCAACCTCCCTCTGTGCCTGCCAGAGCCTTCTGCCTGGTTGATGGCTTCCATTGAGGGGCCATCAGCACCATTGTTGGCCATCAGCATCAACCCACCATCAACCCACCATTTAGCCCTTGCTAAATTCAGAAATTTATGAGTTTTTCAAATTATGACCCATCACTGAATGTAGAGATTGTGGAGAGTCTGCCCACTCCAATTCATAACAATGTAAATCACATAGCATACATGCCTGCTTAAAAGCATATAGGAACATCATTTGTGAAAACAACTGAACAAGTGCTCACATCCTGTACAATTGGCTTAAGCTGAGGAGATATAATAATGTGCTATTTATCCTGCAATATGCCCCATGAACATCACAACCCAAGGGCTATTTCTGATTGGCTCTGCTTCTCAGTTGGGCCTTTGGAAGACAGCACCAATAATGGGGTGTACATTGAAACCAATGGGCTTAAGTAATTTGATTTTTGCAGGTCTGCTGAATATCACCCAGTATTCCTTGTGGTGCCTATGCAGCCCCGGGATACATTTTGCTGATACGAAAAAGAGGCTAGGAAACTGTAAGGGGGAGGGCTTATAGGGAACAGCCCCCCCCCATCAGGTCGAGCTCGTCGCAGAGCAGCAAGTCCAGTAGCGGATCAGATTACAGGAATCAGGAAGTAGAGAGGGAGGAGAGAGGCTCTGACAGCATGTGAGAGCCTCAACACCGAGTAGAGAAGGAAGCAGCTGGGAAGAAAATGACGGGATTGGCCACTGGAGAGCAGTCAGAAGGACAGCCCTCCCCCCTGCGACGCCTGAATTGAGGCGCACAACACCCCGTAGTGCGAGAGGGAGGTGCTTTGGGGTTCCCAAGCTGTTATGTTGGGCGCAAAACAGAAAGAAGCCATTGCGAGGTTCTGACTCAGACTAAGCAGACATGTTTTCCAGACTCTTTGCACTGTAAATAATATGCACAATGAAGAGACCTTAAAAACAAGGAGGTGTGGAGTGTCGTTACTCAAGAGTAACCTCTGACAGAAACTTTTTCACAAACAGATTTTCTGAAGGGTGGCTCTTTAAGCAGCACTCTAGCTGAGACATCCCCGCCCATCACTTTGCTAGGTGAGATGCGACAAATTATAGGTTTTACCATGTTGCTTTCTATTACTTTCCCTCTAAAATCTCCATTTCATATTCCTTATTAAGACTGCTTTCTATACAGTACTCTGTTCTTAGGAGACAGGAAAGTCAAACTTTAAACATGTGGCTACTTCTAGGGGGAGACGTGGTACTTACTAATCCAGTTTGTAATGCTGCGGTATACAGATTAGTGCAATAAAAGTTATTCAAGCACTAATCCAGTTACACATTCTTAGCATGCATGCACATATATTTTTTTCCAGGGGAGGGGGAGCTGCATGCATAATAACTTACCATGTTAAAAACTTTCAGATTTAGGATAGAATTATGGGAGCATTCCCATGGCGCAGTATGGAAAACAGCCCTAAGAGCGTTGATTTTCATTGGCACCACATTTCAGTGGCACCACATCAACATAACAAAACTTATTAACATATTCTTCCTGCCAAAATTAACTAAGCACAGAACTGTGTTGTTATTGTGGTTGGAATCACTATTCTTTCCCTCCCTATTCCTTTTGACTCCCATCTATCCTTTGAGTTCAGCCATTCAGAGTTCTACTTGAAGGACTTCTGCTGCCGCCTCATCTGGAGACTGCCCTGGATTGGATGAGCCATTATACGAAAGAGCTGAGAAATGCCATACTGGGCACCCTGTTTTGCTGCAGCAATATTTATCGTTTAGATAGTACTTGAAATTTGAAAGTACAGTACTTCCGTTTGGAAAGGAAGGTAGCATCATTCCCATTGTATAAACGAGGAGCTGAGACTGAAACTGGCTTAGGTCACTTCCAGGTGACCCATTTATTGAGCATACATCCTGAGCATACATACACTAAGTTTGTGGGGAGGTTAGGTGATAATGGATATTTATTTAGTATTCCTTCTGATTTGTTTGCAGAAACATCACATGATGTTCCATCAATAATTTTTTTTACTTGCAGTGAGTTGCTTGTTTGTTTTCTTGCATACAGGAGAATTAAAAAATGGCACCCTTTACCTGCAGCGTGGAGACTTGCAGCCCATTCAACCGCTTCATTCCACTGCAGGTATGTAAAGGTAAAGGTAAAGGACCCCTGGATGGTTAAGTCCAGTCAAAGGCGACTATGGGGTTGTGGCGCTCATCTCACTTTCAGACTGAGGGAGCCGGCGTTTGTCCACAGACAGCTTTCTGGGTGATGTGGCCAGCATGACTAAACCACTTCTGGCACCAGGGAACTTGATGCTGGACTAAATGAACCTTTCTCTCATAACTCTCTAAGGTTCTTTGATATATTTCTTGAAAAGTAAGAGAATTAGAACACATTTAGGCATAGCTGCCAAGTTTTCGCTTTTCTCGCGAGGAAGCCTATTCAGCATAAGGGAAAATCCCTGTAAAAAAGGGATAACTTGGCAGCTATGATTTAGGGCAGAACTAAAAACCTGTAATATACCTGCGCCAGGCTGTTACCTTGAAAATAGGGGAGTTGTTGCAAAGAGAACAACAGATTAAGGTATTGATCAGGGTTCTAACTCCCTCATCTCCACACACATTATTATTTTTTTAATGATTCCTAAGCACTTTTGTATACTGCTTTCATAAGGTGAAACAATTACAGCAATTGGGTGGGTGGGGGGAAGGTTAGCGTTTCCTCTTTTTTTGAACAGGTCTGGTGTCGAGCAAACAGTTCTGCCTTACAATGCATCCTTGTTGCCACTGCAGCAGGGACAGAAAGACAACTTTGGACTCACTTAAAATAATCTGCGAAGAATCATGAAAGAATATGCTTTTTTAATTGTTTGAGTGAAAAAGTCAAAAGGTGAAATGGCAACAGTTTCAGCCTCTGAGTGATAGGTTATAAAATGCCTGCCCAAGTCATCCACAGAGATCTCTGACTGAGAAAGCATTGTGTAGTCAAAATGTCTCTGTAGTACGGTAATAACAATAAGAGCTCAGGGACGAGCTGGCTCCATCATTGTTTGAAATATATCCCCCCCCCCCCGGTATTAAATGTGCAACTACTAGCTTTGCCAAATCGACAGTTCAAGACCCAGGGACTCTTTGGAGCTTTAGCATCTGAAAAAGGGGAAATCTTCAACGCCCCAAAACTTCATTTTAGAAGGAATAAATGTGCAACATGAAGGAGTTCCCTAACAGCCAGTCAGTGGCTTTGTACACTGTTCTATTATAAATGATGCTTCTATGTTATTTTCCAAAACAGTGCCTGGATGACAAGGCTGGAAAATTTCTGGAACTGTAAAGTACTGGGAAGATGACTAAGTAAATCAAAGCATCAGTAGCACACACCATGCCTTACTTTGGGTCATAACAAAAAGAGATTCCAGATAGCCCTTATTTTAAAGTAGACTCCTTATTTTAAAGGGTTTCTATTTCAGATCATCATAGTTCCATGCAGGACTTAAGGAAAAGGAATCTCGTTCATCATATTCATTATAGATCTTTGTATTGAGGGGCCACTAATAAGGAGGAAACCCAGGAATCCTAGAAACCACTGATTTCTAACAATATATGTTCGCCTTCAAATAAAAATGGGCAGATACTGCCTTTCTTTATGGCTACAGGTGCTACATCACTTTAATGTCAGACAATCCTACACAGAAACTCTTGCTGTACATGAAATTTGTTCATGTGTAAGCTGTTAACCATGCATTTTCTTCATGCTAACACAAACTTTCATTTTTGTCATTGGCTAGAAGAAAAATTGCCCCCAAAACATGGCAGACCACCTTTCTCTGTCAGCTGCCCTTGTGAAACCATTTAAAACATCTGCTCCATGCTTTTGTGTGATGCATAGAATCCGGTATACAGCATGGCTCTCAAAAATATTTTCTGCTTTCATTAAATAAAAAAGTATAGTTGCCTGTGTCTTGCCTGCATCTTGACTGTGTGAAGAAGAACTTGAAAAATGAGGGGTTAATGTCAGGTGAGCACATTAAAGGCAAGTGGGGCTGTGCCAGGATTTCCAAGGCTCACTCAGTGGCTGGCAACCCAGTGCCCTTCATAATGCCAATCTCCTGTGACTACCCTTTCCTGGCCTTGGAACGGTTTGGGTGCCAGACTTCACAACTTTAAAGCGTACTTGGCTCCAGTTCAGTTAGGAAGATTAATTAGGAACTAACCATTTCATTGAAGTGCATCCAAGCCAGCCTCCCCCCCCCTTTCTTGTCAAATTCATGGTTTGCCTCTCCTCATTATGGTGGATCAAGGTGTGCCTGTGTTTCGAGACATTTCCGTAAGGATGTGATTATGAGAGAGACCTTTTTGTGGTCCTTGGTCTCAGAACGCTCCAAGAGCTGCCAGTTTCAGTCCATTGCAGCTGCAATGTTCCGAGGAAACCAGGATGAATATGGCTGATAAGTCAGGCATGCTTCATCTTTTCCCAACAACATTCTTGTATGGATTACAGAGCAATCTGACATGCAGGCTTTGCCAATTAAAACAGCTATGGAAATGACTGAAAGTGTTTTCCTTGGCAGCATCTGGTCATCCTCTTTACCGATTGAAATGAGCAAGGGTTAATTTGATTTAATGCGTGTGAAAAGTAATATTCCTCATACGAGGATACCTCTCTCTCATTTTTGGCGTTCCCGATCAATCCATTCCACGAATCCTGTCCCAAAATCAATGAATAAAACCAACTGATTTAAACCAGAAAGAGCTGAACAGCTCTCTTTTGTTGGAAGTGACTAATGGCAATTTAATAGGAGACAAGCCGCTCAGAAAGCCGGTGCTCATTAAAGAGCCAACTTTCAATTGCCCCAATCAGATAATTTTGTTTGAGAAAACATGTTAAAAAGCTTCCCGTCCATCGTCTCTATTCCTTCTGAGATGCTTGACCACATTCAAGATTTAACTTTATCACTGTCAAACAGTGATGGGTTGCATCCAAAGCAGCGCTACAAGAATGTTCCATCAGCACAAGGTTTTCTGCTGGTGTCATGGAACATTTTCCCCCACTCCTCCCCGCAGTGTGCCCCCTAAATCTGTTCTAGAGTTTCTCTCAGACTTCTGGAGCAGATTTTGGGAGGGTTCACACAGGGGGAGAACAGAGGAGAAAGTCCCACTGCCTATCCAGAAATCCTTGAGCTGGCAGGATGGGTTAGTTGAATCCTGCCCTGTGTATTGCTGGACTACAACTCCCATCATCTTTGAACATTGACTATGATAGGAATTTGAGTCCAGCAAAATCTGGAGGACCACAGGTTTCCCACCTCTGCTGTAGGAACCCTGAGGAGCTGCAAGTTGCTGACTGCCTTCAGTATAACGTTGAGAGATCTAAAGTAAACCAATAGTAAATAAATAGTAAACCAAGTAAATAAAAAATTTAAAAAAGATGCTCCAAGATATAGCGAGCACATGTCTCTGGTAATTAAAACAAGCAAACTATTCGCACTGCTGTATTACATTTGGTTTTAACAGATTTTGTCAATTATATTTCTGTTCTTCAATTCTTTCAGGAATTCATGAAGTGAGTAGTGATCCAAATAAAGAAACCTCATCACTGTCAGCTGTATCTCTTCAATCAACTGGCATGTCTGAAGTTAGCAGCAAATTAGGCATGGAAAGTTTTCCTTTACAAGTGAGAACAAAAATTGGATGCATTTTAGTAGATTATTACACAGAATTGCTTAAATCCTACTTGTTAAAATTGGATGGAAATATGCAATATCATGTACTATATACAGACTGGGATTTTCTGTTTAAGTCAGAGTTCATTGTAAATATAAGGATGGCTATGCAAGGGTGGCTGTGGCTATAGGAAGTGGTCAATATTTTTTTATATAAAAAACATGCATGGGAGTTGCTGATTCTGTGTTGAATCTGCAGGTGACTCTATACACTACATCCAGCTTTTCTAATAGAGCCAAATATTCTGGGAAAAGGAGAATGAAACAGCTGTGCAAATAATGCTTGCTCGAAGACTTTTAGACATTTTAGTGTTTTTGTTGAAACATCTAAAAATGATTTCCTTTGTACAATTACAAGATCCATTACATCTGGTTGCAGCGAGATTACCTTTTTATTAGAAAGCAAGCATTGAACCAAGTAAAACCAAATGGTTTAGAAAGTTATTGGTGATAGCCAATGCCAGTAATATTCAAAGTAGACTCAAAGTGAACTCAATGAGCCTAAGTTACATAAACCCATTGATTTAAGTAAATCTATTCTTAAACTCTTAAATGGCGTTTCCGTGCGCTGCTCTGGCTCGCCAGAAGTGGCTTAGTCATGCTGGCCACATGACCAGGAAGCTGTCTGCGGACAAATGGCGGCTCCCTCGGCCTATAAAGCGAGATGAGCGCCGCAACCCCAGAGTCATCCGCGACTGGACCTAACAGTCAGGGGTACCTTTACCTTTACTCTGACCATTAGCAACATTGGATATTACTTTATTAAGAGTTACTTACTGCAGTTAAGTTCACAATCACTCACAGGTCACAGTTACAATATCTATAATAGGTAATTGGAGTGTAGATGTTTTACTTATTACTTTCCTTAATTTCATAGCTCACTATACAATCCAGTAGAATTATCAGCATTTTACAGAATATTTTGCCTTCACAGCTAGATTGGGCTGGGCATCCTAGATGCATCAGATGTTAGCTTGCACAGTTCATCATACATTTTTCATACAACTTTATTTCTGTACTGTACATATTTTTGCTACCAGCTGAATTTCTGATTCTCACCTATGTCATCAGGACTTTTGTGATGCTCTTCATTCCAAAACCATAGGTTTCTCTTCCATTCAAACCAAGAGAGATCAATTGTGTGTGCCTCCTATAACTTCAGTAGCATGTTCTTTTTTCCTAATTAAGAAATGCTCCTCAATATTCCAAAGCTGGGGTAGCTATTTTAAAAAAGTAATATGGCTATGAGAATATCTTAACTGCACCATTAACGATTGGGGATAGAGGGGGGAATCTCCAAACTTGAAATGAACACACGAGAGCCAGGACAGATTTCAGGTTTATGGGGTTTTCATCCGCCTTAAACCATGTCTAGGGTTTTTATAAACTACAGGGCATGGAAACTTTTTTCATGGTGATGATTCATGGGGCTACAATGATGTTTCTCTAAGCCAGTGATCAGCAAAGTTTGCTTTCACAGGATGTGCTATCTTCAATGAAACTGTAACGGTCAGGGGAGATTCACTGTGTGTGGGTGTGGTCCTGTCTACCTTATAAAGTGCTGTGTCTTCATGAAACAGCCATCTGTGTTTAGTTACACAGTTTATTTGAAGGCAGCTATTTCTGTCCCATTTCAAGGAAGATTCCATGGCTGGAGTCCTCTGAGTCCATATGGCAACCCCCAAAATAGTTCTTTCCTTAAAACACACACAGAGACAGACACAGGTGCAAAAGAAAAAGGTAAACAAAAGCCAAACAGGAGAGAGAGAGAGAGAGAGAGAGAGAGAGAGAGAGAGAGAGAGAGAGAGGGAACTTGTTCAGTTCTGTGCTATGTGTGCATCTGTATAGAAAAGGCAGAAGGAGCAGAAATGGGCGGGAAAGAGACAAAGGTTGCCTTTGTCTGATAAATGCATTTTCCAACCATTTCCCCAAAATGTGTAATAAATCTACAAGGCTTGCAGACCATTTCCCTTCAGGCAAACAAACACCAGACCTGAAATGCTCTAGATGTTTTATTAAAATAATAATAACATTACAGTCCCTTTGAATTGTTTGAACCATCCTCCCATGCTGCCTTTAGGAAGCTGCCGTCAGTGACAGTGACAAGCAATGGCTCTACAGAGTTTCCAGCAGGAATCTTTTCTTGGCTTACTTGGAGATACTAGGGATTGAACCTGGAACTCTCTGCATGCAAAGCATGTGTGATCTGATGGGGCTACACCCAATCTCCTTGGTAAGCAACATAAACAGAGCCAATTGCTTAGTTCCTGCCCAATCAAAATTTCTATCCCTCCTGACCTTGCAGTGATATGCTAGGAAGGTGTCAAGTAATTGGTTCCTATATTTCTATATTCAGATGCTTACCAGAAACCTAAGAGAAAGTGTCTGGAAGTATGGTGTGTGTGTGTGTGTGTGTGTGTGTGTGTGTGTGTGTGTGTGTGTAACAGTGTAACAGCATGTAACCATATTCCTTTATTACCTTTGTCTCTCTTCCCTCCTTCTCCCTTCATGCAGTATAGAAGACAAGCAGTCTGGTATATGTCCATGTGCTTACAATACTTTGTAAAGCGCTGGTGGTACTGGGGAAATAATAATTTTGTCATTGAAGTAACCCTCCTACATCTTTGTGCTATGAGTTGACATTGGTATGTTGCAATTTGTTCATATACTGGTGATTTTTGATGCAGAAGTGGCCTGAATTAATAGTAAAGGTAAAGGGACCCCTGACCATTAGGTCCAGTCGTGACCTACTCTGGGGTTGCAGTGCTCATCTCACGTTATTGGCTGAGGGAGCCGGCATACAGCTTCCAGGTCATGTGGCCAGCATGACACAAAGCCGCTTCTGGCAAACCAGAGCAGCGCACGGAAACAGAGCAGTAGCGGTGCCTACTTATCTACTTGCACTTTGACGTGCTTTCAAACTGCTAGGTTGGGAGGAGCTGGGACTGAGCAACAGGAGCACACCCCGTCATGGGGATTCGAACTGCTGACCTTCTGATCGGCAAGCCCTATGCTCTGTGGTTTAACCCACAGTGCCACCCGTGTCCCTGAATTAATAATGGCATGACTTAAATATGGGGAAAGGACCTGAATTTGATTTACCAGAGGTGCTGTCTTTTGCCCAAGATTGAGGGGGCCCAGCACGTGCCATGCATGTGTGACGTCATGTGCACATAATGTGTTGCTTGTGTGTGGTGTCATGTGCCTGGTGTGCGATGTCATGTGCACACACCAAGCACAGAGTGGGTTCAGTGGCCTTCAGCTCCTCCTCTCTCGTGCTTGGCTCTGCGCTCGGCCGCTTCCATCTGCTCCATCTTGAGGGTGGGCAGCCCCCCTTCCAACAAATATTGAGGCCAAAGACACCTCGAAGGACATTCTCAAGATATTTATTGTGGATTGGATACAGTGGTAAATTAAGAGCAATCCTGAATTAAACTTGCTAATAATAACAATCAGGACCTTCACTCTGCCTTGTTAGGTAGAACTGCTCTTCCAGGACTTGCTGGAAACTCTGGGACAAAGAAAAGACACTGTCACAACTTGCAATCCAGTCATGCACAATTGTTACAGGAGGGGTTTGGGGGTTCAGATTTGCATTATAATGTTAATTGTTTAATGTGTAACCCACCAAGCTAAATGTAGCCTGCCAGCTGAATATTGTGGTGCTACACACACACACGCACACACACACACGCCTTGTCCTAAGCAAAGAGCAGAAGCAGGAAGTTCATCAAGTCCGTGACTCCCTGGTAGAACACAGAACAGTGGATAGGTGACATTCAGCCTAGTGGATCACAATATATGCAGGCCTAGTGTAGCACTCACTTGGAAATAGTGGAATGTTATGACACACAAAAAAGACGGGGTAGCCATATTCTTCTCATACAATGTCCCTGGGAGGCTACCAGAAATGGGAGAAGGTTGAACATTTGGAACTGTTTGTTTAGAGGGAAGGGGTGTTTGGTAACAAAAAGGAGGCAAATTTGCTAGGATTCCTATGTATTTTTAGCTATGGGAGCATGATATTTTTATGAACATGTTGGGCTGGTAGTCATCATCTTAGATTTCACAGAATGCCTTGTTCCAAGGGGGACATTTTTGGGAGAAATGGCAGGTCTCTCTCTCTCTCTCTCTCTCTCTCTCTCTCTCTCTCTCTCTCTCTCTCTCTCTCACACACACACACACACACACACACACACACTACATGTAAGGTTGCCATTTGAACAAGTGGGAATGGAACATGCAAGTCCTATGAATAACTTTTGCAACGGGTGGAAATGGAATGAACAATGGAAACAATGTTATGAACATCCACCTTTTGCTGGCATAAATTCATTTCAATACTTTCGTGTTTGCTTTTTTGCACAGCAAAGAGAAAGTATTTCCGATACTAAGAAGAACAAGTATTTGGTTTTTTCCACTGACCCAATGGAATATAATATGCCACATCAAAGAGAACCAGATTCCCTGGTACATCAGTATACTTCTACTGAAAGAACGAAATCACATCCTGTTCAGCCAGTCGCATTCATACCATCGGATGCATTCAAGGAGTGTAACGACAAGTGCAAACAAAAAGTAGTAAGTATATCAAAGCCAAATTCACACCCGAAAACAAAGATTTTGCTTTAAAAAGAAAGGACATCATACATACATGTGCTTTAAGCTGTCCAGAGTGGCTGAGGAAACCCAGCCAGATGGGTGAGCTATAAATAATAAAATTGCGGCTGCTGCTGTTGCTGCTGTTGTTATACATGTAGGTAGATAAATACTGTACATGGATAGTTGAGATTACCACATTTGAAATAAAAACATCAGCTAGCAGCCTTAAGGGAAATATTCCCAAATCCACACTATTGGGTGTGTCATTGTGAAACCTTACTGACAGTACAATCCTATATATAGAATCATAGAGTTGGAAGGTACCCTGAGGGTTATCCAGTCAACACACCCTCTGCAATGCAGGAATGCACAGCTGCCCCATATGGGGATTGAACCTACAACCTGGCCATAGCTGTCAAGTTTTCCCTTTTCTCGCAAGGAAGCCTATTCAGCATAAGGGAATTTCCCTTTAAAAAAAAGGGAGAACTTGACAGCTTTGAACTGTTCTAACCAACTGAGCTAAGCTGTGTAATGTCTGTTTAGAAGTGTTCATTGGAGTTTAGTCACAGTATAGGACTGCAGCCCTGAGAACAGTGTTATGTGTGAATAATGGGTGATGCCCGACATTAGTTCCATTGGATGGTATGCAATGCTAGTCCTACACAAAATAGACCTGTTGGAAGTGAATCGACATGACTTAGATTCATTGATTTCAGTGAGGGTACTCTGACTAGGAATTAGTTGACTTCCACCCATCAATTAATGGAAATTAATGGGTCTACTCTGAGTATGACTAATGCTGGACACCACCCAATGGAATTACAAGCCTGGCATGGCTCTGAGGGACCACCCTTTCCAACATCCACTGTCTGAAGAAAGGGCTTGTTGGGACTTTACTCTTTGATGTTGCAGCTTCCCACAGAAGCAATCAACAAGTTGGCCGGTGGCCAGAAAGACTGAGCAGAGGGAGTTATTCTGCCTAGAGATATGGTCCCTGGAAACAGCTATGCTATTGGTTGAGGTCACCTATATGAGCATGATGACTCATCACTCTCCTGTGGATGGTTGGATGTTGGTTTGAGAGTAGTGGTTGTTAGTGTTTGGAGTTTGTTCAAGAGAGTTTAAGATCCGTGTCTGTTCCTGTATATAGTAACTTGTGCACCTGCTGTAAATAATAAATCTCTATAGTAAACCAAGTTACTAGTCAGCAGCGTTTTGTTCCTACTTCATCCTACCCGCTTGCAACTGATTGCTTCTGAACAGTCTGCGCGAGCTCTGCAACAATATACAATACCCAACAGGACTATCCCTCCATGGCCAAACATTCCTAGGGACTGAAGACTAACATCCCAGAGAACTTACCACAAATTAAGTTTATTTTTGCCTTTCAAACTTCTGCATTTGGATTGAAGAAAAGAATTTGCAACATCAGGGAGAAGAAATTAAGCCACATGCGCTGATGTTAGTAATGAAGACAGTAGGGAGTTCCGATAGATACATTTGAAGTCAAAAGAAAATTACTCTTTGGTGAGACAGAAATGATCTCACTTGAATAATATTTTTCCTGAAGCTCTTCTCTCAAAACCGATGGCAGTCCTTCCAAAACAGAGAAAGAACAAGAGAGGTTCTTGGCATCCAAAAGGTCTTCCCAGATTTCTGAGTTTCCTTTCAATGCAATAAACTGTGTCCTAACAAAACACTTTCTGGAGAGCAGGTTTATGTTATTGTTAATCCAATAAAGGGAGAAAGGACGGGGCTAGGTTTGTATATGGATCTAGCATATTGAAAAGGGGCAGAGCTAAGTATATTAGCAATGTCATCATATTTCAGTAAGTAATCATGCTGAATTAAAGCAGGCAATCATGAGCAGGGCAAGGCAAAACAAATGCAGAAATATACTTATTTGCTCTCAAAATTCAAAGAAGCTCTTGGGCACCCACTTCAAGAGATGATTGGATAGATGTTTAGGACAATGGAATAAGGTGCCTCTTCACACAAAGTATAACCAATAGTTGAAAGTGACTCCATGGATCCCTGATGTATATGGCTTTTAGAAACTGCTGTTTTCTATACACAGTGGGCTGGGTGGCTTTGGGTAGAGTGATTTATGGTAGTAGTAGATGAGAGCCTATTCTCTGAATGTGCTTACTTCGGTATAATCTTGCTCA
This sequence comes from Zootoca vivipara, assembly GCF_965207765.1. NCBI lineage: Eukaryota > Metazoa > Chordata > Lepidosauria > Squamata > Lacertidae > Zootoca > Zootoca vivipara. The sequence continues at coordinate 56,699,586 of NC_142586.1, read as the reverse complement.
GTCAACAAATATGAAGTGGTCAACTGTGCTGTTCACTTGTGTCTTGGAAAGTGGACTTCAGTTGTTTCAAATACTTGACTGGAATAAGCAGTCCTGTGATAAATAAGGGCATTGTGCTTTATGAACAGACTGTTTCCCTCATAAGCTGCTTAAATTCTTTTCTAATGCATCAGTTCTATTTTTTAAAAAAGCCATTAAAATTACAACACGGGTAGCACAGAGGATGATGACAATATGAGGCCAGGAACTGTTTGAAAGACTAGCAAGTAGCTGCCCTGAATTGTAATCCTTAACAGAACAAGTGATCTGGTTTGTCTCCTTATTTAAATATCACCACCCCCTGCAGTTAAATAATAAGCCTTCTTCATGTTCAGCCTTTTTTTAAAAAAAACTGGCTTACTTTGACAAATTTATAAGCATTGAGGTCTGTCTAGAATTAGTTCCAAGGTCTTCTCGCTCTCATTCTCTTTCCTGCTCCCCAAACTGCATTCTAGAATTTTTGCTGCTGAAGCAAAAGCCTTGTGAAAAAGGAAACTCTGAAGCAAAACATTACCAAATATGTCTGCTCTCCTGCCCACGTCTTTCTTATTTCCACAGGAAAAGCCTCCAGACGCTGGTGACGACAGGCTAACCAATGAACAAGCAGCAGAGGCTCTCGTCACTGGGAAACAGGAGGGCGAGTGCCTGCCAAGAGCTGGTTTCACGAAGAGGAAGTCCTTGTAGGTACCACAGTCAGCTAGAGTAAAAGGGACACTGTCAGCTGAAACGTCAGCATAGTCAAAGCGTATCTGTTTGAAATTGTGGCCTACCTTCGGGAATGTCTCTTATTTTCCTAGCCAACTTTTCCCACTCTTAAAAAGAAGTTCTCTTTTTCTTTTGAAGCTGTGCTTTGCAGTCAGACACATGTGCTATGTGCTCATGTTTCTTCTCTGTTTTGCATACAGAAGGTCCAAAGTTCAATTCTCAGCATCTCCCAGTAGGGCTGGGTGAACCTTCTGTCTAAAGCCATGGATAGCCTCTGTCAGAAGATGGGCCAATGGTCTGACTTGGTATCAGGCAGCTTTCTGTGTTCCTGTGTTCGCCCTTCTTCATTTAATTAAGATCCATTTCTGTACTTCTAGCCTTACTCTGCTGGGCAGCAGAAAACTAAGTCTTTGTCCTCTTGTGACAGCCTTTTAGGTACTCATCCTCCTCTCCTCTGGTGTTCTTCTGTTCTCCAGATTTAAATATACCCAGTTCCTTTACCCTTCCTTGTAGGAGGACGGTTTTTGTTTCGTTTTTTACTCCGAAACCATCTTTGTTCATCTAGGAACAATTTGCTTACATCTTTCTTAGCATGGAAAAATATTGTTGGTTTTATTTTAGAATGCTACATGAGCAAATGTGTCTGCCATTTCTTTTCTAATTGCTTGCTTATGCAGTTATGTAATTGGATGGCAAAAGCAAATAATTTGGTTTGAGATCTTGGCCCCCACCAGTCTTAAAGGTAATGGGAAGAAGAAGGGATGTGACAAAATGTGGAACTCAAATTCTCTGAGCCCAGGTAGATCCTACCTGTCTACCGGATCCTTTAAATTGTGATGGGCAGAGCCCTGCTGCAGTCTGGAAGGGGGGTGGGGAATGGATTTGATGCTTGTTGATAAGTGATATCCTCCATGTACTATTTCCTCCCTCTGCTCTCAAATGGACATTTGGAAGCCCATCTAAATGCAGATGTTGTCAGCAAAGCTGTTCCGTTAGACAGCATCTGTTCTCGGATGCACATTTTGATGTGCATCTGATTTAACCTGGCACAAACCATGAACATTTTTTCATGGGTCTAAGCTTGTTACATATTTATTCAAGGAAAAAGCCACTGCTACAAAGAATTTACACTGTTGTTCCAGCTTGCCCTGCATGGCTTTAGGTCTCGGGATGAAGCTGTGATCTGAAAATTACTTTTCCATATATTTATGAGTGTTTTTGAGTGCATATATGATGCTATTAGAATAACAAAATCTGCATGTCCACTGTGAGTTTATTTTGGTCTCTGCATGGTGCTCCACACCACTCAAAAAGTAAACATGACAGACACAACATCTAACATCTGTATTTAGTAACGCCTCTGTTCACAGCATCAGCAAAACGCAGCCTGGGGCTGCTTTTTATGTGGAGGCACTTTTCCCTAAAAATAGATATGTTCTCCCTCCCCTTTGAATGTGTCCATTTCTGCACAGTGGGGACATCACACAAAGGGGGGAAATGGCACCAAATTGCACATGCCAATCTGCTCTGAGAGTTAACTCCCCACAAGTTAATTCTTCCAGTCCTGTACTTCCAGAAAAAGAAGAGCCTGTGTAAAGTTCCTTGTATGTTTCTTTGGAAGAGTGATTCCTTAGTACCGGTATCTCTGGGCAGTTTCTTTGAGCTGCTCTTTGTTGGAACTTTTAGGGTCCATCACTATTTTGAGGTAGGATTGAATCACTTACTGGCAAATTTGGGTTATGCCGTTAAAGTGGATTTGGTGCTCTTGCTCAACAAACCTGTTCTCCCATCCCAAAAAGAGAGTGGGGGGTTTTCTGATAAAGGAGGTGGCAAGAAAGTATATTGTAAAGTATGGGTTAGGCGTAGGATTGCTTGAAGTGGTATCACTCCAACCAACAAATCAGAACTTTCCCATTGAAAGTAATGGAAAGTGGATTAATCCATTCCAGACGGGTCCATGGAGTACTCAACCTGAAGCGTAGTTAACCCGAAGTATGAGTGTAATTGGTTCTGGAAGTCCGTACTTAACCTGAAGCGTACTTAACCTGAAGTGAACTTTCCCATTGAAAGTAATGGAAAGTGGATTAAACCATTCCAGACAGGTCCGTGGAGTACTGAAACTGAAAGTACTCAAACCAAAGCATACTTAAACCGAGGTAGGGCTGTACTCTCCATTTCCCCTTTGCTTTGTCTGGCACAAACATAGATGTGAGCATGTGTGTTTGGTTTTAATGGTTTGGTTTCTTTGTTTGTTTTTCCATGAGTTTGCAGGCCAAAGAGACAGTAGGGAAGAGAACAAGGCTTCCATGCAAGCTGTTTCAAACTATTAGGTGCTTGCCTCTAGTAAAATAACTGTTATCTTAAAGCATCTTCCTATCACACCAAAACCAAGTGGCCTGTGATAAACATGAATGCCACCACAGTTACTTGGGCATGTGGGCGTGTACTGGGGAAAGTGCATCCCACATTATGTGGGCATAGAGGATTTTCACACCTTTCTCTTAGCCAGATAGATGGGGCTTATCAACTTGGGAAGATAGACCATCTAGGAGGAGGAAAACTCTGATCCTAAACATCCACTGTCTTGAGGAATGTTTTTGGGGAGAAGAAAGGGTTAAGGAGTAAATCCTACAAAAATGGAGTGGAGTCCCTAAGGTGACTTGTACGCCTCCTCCTGGCAACTCCTGCAGCCAAGCTGGTGCCAAATGTATTGCTTTTCTTTTCTTTGGACCACATCACCAAGGCTGAGGGGGGGGGTCTTGTCAACTGGGCTGGCCAGGATCTCCATGCACACTGCCCAGGCTTGTGGCCCAGGGAGGTCACCTCAGTGCTGCTAATGCAGCGATTTAACTTCACCCCTGGAGGAGCACTTCATTGTCTCTCGAGACTAGGCAGATGCCAACAACTCTTAGCCAATACAAAGACCACAGTTTATAAGTTCCAGCTATGCCTGTCATTTCCTATTAATTGTAGTCCTATGTGGAATCCTATTTCCTGTCTGCATCCTTTTTTGTTTCTGAGTAGAAAGTTGCGGAGAGAAATAAATTATTGGGGTGGGGGACTGGTTGAGTTCACAGTGTTCCTTCAGGGCCTTGCTTTGCTTAGATGCTTTACTCTGGCACTTGTCCAAGTATGGCTTAGATAAAAATAGCCAGGGCTAAATATTTACCTCTCTTCTAGTAGACGAAACTGAGTATCAACCTTCTCACTCTGCAAATCCCGGGATTTACCAGTGTTTGTCAGCTGGAATTCTTTCAGAGGTCCAATCTGATGAAAGCCCAAATAAATGATTACTTCAATGCAGAGTTTCACAAGATGTTACAAGGGATTAGGGCAGGACTGAGCACAGGGGTGCCATTTTTGGCAGCAGTCTTGTGTCTCCATAACATCTAGTTATGACCAAAATCTGTTAGAATCACAGATTCCAAGCTGTGTTGCCGGGAAACCTATCAGGGTTTCCCCAATAAGAAGATCATTAGTGGACAAAATTTCCTACGTGTATGGATGGGGAGAAATTCAATTTAGCTCATATTTAAAAGCAAACCTACCTGATTCACAATGCACAAACCAAATCATAGCTAGCCTTTGAAGTTCATACTTCTTTGAATTTTGTGACAGTTTTCTGTTCATCTGTCTGTCCCTCCTTCCTTTCCTCTTTAATTTGCAAAGGCCGATATAAATAAAGCTCAGTTTGCCTTTCCATTTACATCTCTGCCATGGTTATGTAACTGGTACACCTTGTTGCCATAACAGCTGCTGGCTTTCAGTCTAACCCTTAACAAACAGTTCTACCCATCAGGCTGGGTAAACTCTTATATTGGCATTTCTAGATTTAGAGAGCCAGTCATGTTGCTACTGTCTCCTGGTTATGCACCTCCCAATTCCACTGCCTCATATGCACACCTTTTACATGCCCACATGGTCTCTCCTCTACATTTGGACTTCTGTGCCTGGTTCAGGAAAGCCGCAGTGAATTTCTGCTCCTTGAACTTTGTTTTCTTGGATTTCTCTCCACATCCATTTCCCACTCCAGACTCATAATATTTTTCAGACTCTGAACAATGGATTAGCTGTTCTCTCCAAGTAGGTTTCCAGAAACAGGCTTTAGAGTTTTGCCATCTGTTTATCTTTCTTAGTATTCCAGTGAGTAGCTCCTTTATAAACTTTGCATGCAAATAACACCAAAACACTGAAAGGAATTGTTTGTTTTTACTTCTGAGGTGGCTACCATTGCACGTGAGTATCCGTGTGGGCAGCAGATCACAGAAGCGGTGACAAAGGTGACAAACATTACTTTGGGTCAGCAATGAGACGTGCTTTATTTATGGGATACAAGGAACATGGCCTGGAAGGGGGGGGGACACTAGCCGGTCACAATCTTAAGATATGGGATGACAGTTTCAACTGGATCATAGGGCCAAGGAAGGGCAAGGGGGAACATTCAGATGCCCCTTTTCTTGTGCATTCATGATGATTGGTGCTCATGATGGTATCAGAGAGGTTATATGTCACCTGATGTAGGACAGGTTTCTGCACAGCACTACTTGTTCCACAGAGATCCTGAGGGATTTCCACCATATAAATTGCACTGTCCTTCATTACAAGGACTGGCTAACAACATCCTATCCTCTTCCCCAGTTTTACAAATTCATACCTACTAAAGTTCCTGACCTTCTTTGGCAAATGAACCCCCCATGTAAATTATTGTGAGGTGATCTCAAGGATATGAAGTTTTCCTATAGGTAAACAAATCAAAGCGAGGGATTCAGCATTCAGTTGAGAAGGATATCAGCTGCTCAAAAGCATTGACAGCACGACTGCTCACATGCCATTTAACTTGGGAGGTCTTGAATCTGTAGGTCTGCTTACCCATTATCACTGACTTGTGGCAAGACATTGCCTCACTCTCTGGCTTCTGTAGGGCTGCTGACATGATTGCTTCCAAACGCCCCCCCCCCCAACAATGACGTGATTATTTTTGTTTTTATTTTTAGCACATCTTTTGCACAGATGGAGATGTGGTAGTCTTGTATCATTAGTTACACCCATATCGTGTATAAAGATCAGAGTTCCTGTCCTATGCTATTTTGTTTCCTTCACAAGATTCATGAGGGTTTGAAATATTTGTAAACATGTTTCTCAGATTGCGTTACCAGCACTCAGAAAGCAAGCTGGATACACAGTAAAATAGTCATCATCTGTTTTCCTTTTTTGCAGCAGCAGCAGCTTCAGAACTGTTAGTCTGATAATTCTGAGCATTCCCCACTCCTAGTGAATAGTTCTTTTTCTCAGGGCTGGATAAGAAGGGGAGGCAGGCCTCAGGATCATGACATTCCCCTGGGCCAGTGACCTTTGATATTCTCCCTGTAAAGGGCCATGCCCGCTGATAAGAACATAAGAGGAGCCAAGCAGGATCAGGCCAGTGGCCCACCTAGTCCAGCATCCTGTTCTCACAGCGGCCAAACAGATGCCTGTGGGAAACCCGCAAGTGCAAGAAGATTCTCCCTTCCAGCTACATAATGATGGGTGCTAACTAAACAAATACATATTTATATTTTAAGGTTTGGACTCAACAAAGTCACTGAGTGAGTGGAATGTCAGGGACTGGCTGGACACTCAGGAGTGGTAGTCAGATACTGATACGTGGGCACCAGGTGAAATGGGGTTGGAAATAACTTGCAAGAAGGGTTCCATGGTCTGGGGAGATCTATAGCAGCCAGGAGACAAGAGTTAGAGGCAGGAGAAGCTGCAGGATTGGAGAGTGAAGAACACTTGACGCAGGAGAAGGGACAGATAAGTAAGGCTAGTGTAGATGCAAGGGCTTCCTCACCTCCTCCTCCTCCTGCACCTACTTCTCCTGCTCCACTGTCTCCAAGGACCAGGTGAGAATTGTAGAGGGATGAGCAGAAGCAGGTCACACACAGATGCAATCTTTGCCTGCTTGCACACAGCTCGGGTGGGGAAGATAGATAAGCTGGGGCGGGGCCTCTCTTTTGCTGCAACTGCCTCATCGAGTGCACACCTAGGAGTAGTTGAGAATCATAGGACTGATAGACATGCTTTTTCCTAACTTATAAGTGTACTTTAGACAACAAGAAGTTAATTCCTCATTTTGTACATTCCTCCTCTCCTCCCTCTGTGTGCACCCCACATCCCCACAAATCTTCTCCATAGGGGTGCAGGAAACTAAGAGCAGATGGGGGAATTGCAGAGGTGCATGCAGTACACGGGGGTGGAAATTAAGTTCCGTTGCATGTGGAAGGCATTCTGCTTGTGCAATAACTAGTTAGATTCAAGCCTGTGGCAAGGTTTTTCAAGTGGCAGTTTCGACCGCAAAATAACTGCAGGTAACAGGAGATGTCATGCCTCAGGGACCTCTGCTTGCTGCACAGTCTGTTATGAAGACACAGAGGAATTGTGCGGTTTAGGATCAGAAAACATTTTGTTCCCTGATTTTGCTTTCTCGCTTTCTTCAGGCGGCATTCCCAGCCAGAAGAAAGTGAATTTCTGCCAGAACATAATGGATTTTAATCACCCTCATATTCAAACATAGGGTATGCTAAAAAGAAAATAAAAAGGGGGGGCGGGAATCCACCAAGCCTTCTACTTACTTGGGGTTTGATTATTTGCTATGATGAACAATAAACCAGAAGAGCAACATTTCTTTTATAATACTGTAAACTTAAATGACATTTTGCTTAAATAATCTGACAATGAGGGAAATGATCTGGCTGCAGCTCATTTCTATAAACTCCAAAGAGCAAACAATGATCTCATCGATACTGCAGTTGTTTGCCAATGGGAGTGGGGATGAGCAATTTGTAAGTGCAGGAAGCAAAACTCACCCCAACGAAAAGTTCAATGAAATCAACAGTACTCCATCAAAAGGAGACTTTCCCGTCTATCCTAGAGATTGCCAAAACCTTCTGTGCATAAAATAGATGTTCTGTCACTGAGCATTGGCCCTTCCCCATCTAAGAGGGAATGGACCATATAAAAGCCTGCCTTTGTAATATTGCAGATATTAAAAGTGGAAGGGGTTGAAGGAATGGGTAAAAAGTATCTCGAACTAAACAAGGCCACAACTGGCCTAGTCCGAATGATTGCATGTTACCTCCAGGAAGCAGAAGCAATACACCTCTGAATACCAGTCCTGGGGAACAACAGTGGGAGAGGGAAATTGTATCCAGGACATTCTTGTTGGCTCTCCATAAAGTTTATGGCATAAGCACCCAGTTGGTCATTGTGGGGAAGAGGATGCTGGACTAGACATACATTTGGTTTCATCCAGCTCTTATGACCAGCTCACTGCAGCCATGCTAATGCAGCTATCAGGGTTTGGCCCTAAAAGGTAGTCTATCAATATTATGAATGAATGAACAGAAACCATGGATGATGTAAACATTGCCAAGGCTTCTGCCATTCCATAGCCTGGACACTGCAGGATCATGCTGCAAAAATGTAGTTGGTGGATAAGCCAAAGTATGTCTTCACTGCTTGTACTGTATCAATTTTGCCATTGGGGCCTACTAGAATAGGTCCAATCCAATACAACTTGCACACCATAAGTTGCAATCTAAATATATAATTAAACCATTACAGTTGTTATAGAAAATTATAAGGGGGTTGCAGGACACCATTATTAATGAACAGAGAGGGGTGACCGAATCTGACAGCTGCAGTTACCCAGAATCCCTCGCAACACCACCCTCTTCACCTCTGCTCCACTCCAGAGACCCGCACCCCTCCCACTTGGACTCAACCCTGCCTTAAGGAAGGCTTAAGGATCAGCATATGCGCACATTTCCACATGACTAGCAACTTGGGAGCCATAATTCCCTGTCAATGGTATCTCATTCACAATGGAAGACTCCTCTGAACAAAAGACAGTGATCAACTCTTATGAAAATGTTAATTTCTCTTTGTTTAGGAATTCACACCTGGGAGGGGTGATAGGAGGACTAGGAGAGGTGTCAAAAGTGCTCAGATTTCTACCTTGAACCCTCCTTTTTTGTGAGGTATTGATTACATAGCTGTGATGTAGGAATGATGTATTGGGGGCGTTTCTTGGTGATGGGGAAACTGATAAAAGTGGAGGGTCTCTTTTGTTCTGGGTTCCTCCCTTGTTCTCCTGCGTGAGGGGAAGGACCCTGTTGCAACAGCAAATAAAGGCTTTGCTTCTCAAACTTCTCTGGTTATATATTCTCCGACCGATGGAGAACCCAATAAGGCTCTTGTGTACCCCATAAGGGAATAAGAGCAGATTTTTGCTTGGAACACAGTGGTACCTTGGTTCTCGAACGCCTTGGTACTCAAACATTTCGGCTCCCAAATGCCAAAAACCTGGAAGTAAGTGTTCCGGGTTTCAAATGTTTTTCGGAAGCCTGATGCAGTTGTAGGTTATTGTTTCTGGGACGCCTGCACCAATAGGAAACAGTACCTTGGTTTTCGAATGTTTCAGAAGTCGAATGGACTTCCCGAACGGATTACTTTGGGGAACCAAGGTACCACTGCATTTAAAAATAATGACAATATTTTGATATTTTGAGTTAATCTTCTACCTATTATTATCATTATCATCATTATTATTATATTTATACCCTGCCCATCTGGCTGGGTTTCCCCAGCCACTCTGGGTGGCTTACAATACATTAAAAATTGTAAAACATTGGACATTAAAAATCTCCCAATACAGGGTTGCCTTCTGATGTCTTCTAAAAGTCAGATAGTTGTTTATTTCCTTGACCTCTGATGGGAGAGCGTTCCACAGGGTGGGCGCCACTACCAAGAAGGCCCTCTGCCTGGTTCCCTGTAACTTCACTTCTCACAGTGAGGAAACTGCCAGAAGGCCCTTGGAGCTGGAAGTAGCAGACAGGCCTTTGGTATTTAACCATGGAGGCAGGTGTGGATATTGGTTCCCCATTATGTAAGAAATGCAATCCTTCATTAGATAGAAAGTTCCACTCCAACTGCTGCTATCTGATTAGGATAGGCAGTGGATTGTTTGATGTTGTGAGGTATTGTTAAGGGATTCCTGGTCAAAAGGTTTGCATTAGTCTATCTCTGTTATCATTCAACAGCAGCCACATAGGTGAATACCAAGCCCATTCAAATAGATTTATTGATAGGGCACCTTCTACTGCATATCAAATTTATACTTAAGATCCACTGAAAACAATGCGACTACACAGATGTATGTGCATCTTGGCACTAGGCTGGGGTGCAGGTGTGAGAAGAAACTACTGTACCACCAGATTTTGCTATGCAGTTATTTGTAATATTCAGAGAATTTCCTCACAATGCACATTTGGAAGCATGGTCTTTTTGTTCTGCTCTTAGCATAACTTACTGGGGCTGGGGAGTGGGGGGGGGAGAAATCCCAGCTTCTGATAAACCTGTGGATAATGAAATGTCTGGGTTTAAATGAGCTTTTGTGGCAAACGTCACTTGGCTATTTTCTGATTCGTCTGCTAATTAGCTGGTTTTGCAGTGACTTTTCTTAGTTGATATTCCTGGAGGGCCCTTGACATTCCATGAATGTTTTTGTTTTTTAGAAAAATGTTTTTGCTGCCTCATGGTCACTTTCCAGTTGCAAATCTTTCATTCAGATGCTAAAGAGATGGACAGGTTTTAATTAGCTGGAGGCTGATTGCCAAAGAGACCTCCTTATTTAAACCCAACAAGAGAGGCTGCTTTCAAATCCAAATGTGCCCATAAAAGACAGCTTTATACTAAGGAGGGAGCAATAGTTTTATCACTGAGTGGTCTTTAACACAGTTCACATGGGTTAAGTTGGAAAAAGACTTGCCATAATATTCATGTATTGCTCCCCATTATAGCCCATTTGTTGCCAGTCTGCCAGGGAAACTAAATCTCTCTTTTGCAAAAGCACAGGAAACAGTTGGCATTGGTCTCCAAGCATTTTAATTTAGCCTCTCTTGAAGTTGCTGTAATAGTACCTATATTTTTAGTATGTTGCCCTTGGCATTTTGCATCCTGAGGGGCAGTTATAAAAATAATAACAAGCAACCTAACTTGTTTTTATACAGTTAAGAACAGTCCAGCCTTCTGGCCATGTAGGCCCTGGCCTAGGAGGTGTTGAATGACCTTCCTGCCTCTTAGTGGTAGTGAAGGTCAAAGTAGGAACCGAAAAACAGTGCTGAATTGCACAACATTTCAGTTTCCCTGAACACAGCCCTGGAGAAAAAGCACTTTTGTCTAGAAGTCACTTTAAACGAATTCTTTTTACACCGTATCCTAGCTGACTGTAGCAACACAAGATCACCTGAAGTATCATCTAACAGTGAAGTAGGTGTGCATAAATTTCACAAAAGGTACCAAATATTACAATACTGGATCCTAAATAAATTTCAGTAACTTTCACCCATAATTTCCCATGATGCCTATCAGGTGAGGAGCAAGCATTCCATGTAGTCATTTAAAAGTGAACCTACTTAATTCACACTTTCTGAAAGAATACACGAACCAAAACACAGCCACCCTTCAAAATTCAGACTCTTTCTTGAATTTTGCAATGCAGTTCTCCAGCATACCTGCCATGTTCCAGCCCGAGAAATAAGGGACCGGACCGGAAGTAGCAGACCTGAAGTAGCGCTGCCGCCATTTTGGAACTGGGGAGAGCAGCAGCAAAAGTCACTTCTGAGCATGCTCCGTCCAGTTCCAAAATGGCCGCAGCGCCAGAATAAACCGGGGGGGGATCCATTTTTTCGGCTGGGAACAGCCGGAAAAACGGGGGTTTCCCAGGGAATACGGGAGACTTGGCAGCTATGTTCTCCAGTCCTGTAATGTGTGCAAAAATGCATATACTAGGGGAAAGTGTGCATTAAAATGTATATATTGTTGAAAATGCATTTTTATCAAGGGAATTTGCTTTGCAAAACTGTTGATATTGGGATAAATTCAGACGTTGGTGAATTTTTGTGAGGTCTTCTTTATTGAACGCATCACAAAGTGATGTGAAATGTGGAGAACTGAGCCTGGAGAGTTACTAGCACAATGGTAGCCTATGGTTCAAGTGCTTCTGCTGTAGCATGTACATCTGGGGCTGGCCCTGATGGCAATTCCTTCTCTGAATTCCCAGTCCCATTTCTTGAAGAAGGGGAGTCTAACCATAGGGTTATGAGACAGCTCGTTGTTTTAGGAGTTGGCAAGCCACTTGCCTTTCTATCCATGTTTGGCGAATGTAGTTACTTTGGATACTAAGATCCTTGGATGGGAGAAGGCTGCTGAGTTGGGTTCCATAATGGAAGAAAGATGAAATATGAATACACGAAAATGAACAGATAAAAATGAACAAGAAAGGGCATATAAATCAGAGCTTTCAAAGGTTCTTGGACACGATTCATTGTATTTCAGAGCATAAGATTTCGGGCAAATGTATTTCCCCACATTACTGCTTTTCCCGTAACCTGGAACTGGTCCCAAGAGTTAAACAGGACCCGTTTGTGATGTATGGGCACACTTTATTTGGGATGCTATGTGATGCTAGGGATAGCAGTGTTGACCTTGTCAGAATCTCTCCACAGTTAAAAATGAAAAAAATGAACCCGTCTCAAATGGAAAACAATAAAGGTCATTTTGCCTTCTGGAAATGTTTTGCAGTAGCTGTAATCTTTTGTTGCCATTGACAGAAAATAAGCAGCTAACCGGTAAACAATAATGCTTTCAATTAGTCATTATGATCATTCGCAGGGATTGCTAATGTCATTTTTCTGCAGAAAAAGAACATTAAGTGCCAGCAATGATCAGTTTATCCCAGCTTATTCTTCCAGTAAAGCTCTTTAATGCAGGAGTTTTATTTCTTCTTATTCCTTTTGCATTTGTACTGTGCGTAGGCCTTAAGTCTTCCGAATCCTTTGGATGATCAAATGGATTTACAAAGAATGGAAATCTAGCACATGCTGAAGATCTATTTTTTAAAATATTTAAAATGGCTAACTAATGGTGGTGTGTGTGTTTTAATGGAAGTATTTGTTTTGCATGAAAACTGAAGGGAATATTGAAAAAAAAATGGTGTGTGCATTTTACTGTGAAATAGTTTTGTTCTTAATGTTAGGCTAACTGCCATGTGTGCAAACCTCCAGAGTCCACCCAGAGGACTTCACTATATAGGCAGTATATAAATGCAATAAATAAATCCATGGTTTGCAGTCGCAGATCAAGGTGGAGCAAATGCTTACCTGGCCTCTGGTTTGTTGGGTTACTGCTGCTTATTAGGAGGTCCGTGGGGGATGCAATGGTGGGGTCAATGCAGTGTAAATGCCCTGGTTGAGCCAACCTAATGGTCCCACCAGTGCAAATGCATCACACCAACGTCACTGCCGCTCCCCCGCTCCCCCTCTACTTCCCCATCAGTAGCAGTAGCAGGGGGTCAGGTGAGTGGCACTGCCCCACCACGCCTCCTGTGACTGTTAACATGTGGAGTCGCTACCATGCAGAAGCTGTCAGGATCCACATGATGGCTGCCATGTAAGAACCACTCCTCAATGATATGATTGCATACTTAACAATTCTGTTTTTGGTACTACTAACAAATGCACTTCTTATACCAAATAATTGCTACAATTCCCACCTTTGCACCCAATGAGAAGAGGTAGGGACCATATTTAGTGGCCCAGATATACCAAATTCACTTAAGCAGATATATCAGAGCCTCTTTGTATAGTCGAGTTCATGGGTAGGAAACTAAGGCCCGGGGGCTGGATCCAGCCCAATCGCCTTCTAAATTTGGCCCATGGACGGTCCGGGAATCAGCGTGTTTTTACATGAGTAGAATGTGTCCTTTTATTTAAAATGCATCTCTGGGTTATTTGTGGGGCCTGCCTGGTGTTTTTACATGAGTAGAATGTGTGCTTTTATTTAAAATGCATCTCTGGGTTATTTGTGGGGCATAGGAATTTGTTCATTTTTTCCCCTTCCAAAATATAGTCCAACCCCCGACAAGGTCTGAGGGACAGTGGACTGGCCCCCTGCTGAAAAACTTTGCTGACCCCTGAACTAGTTGCACACCATATGCATTCGTTGAGCAGATCCCCAGCAGAAGCCTACTTCATTGTGCAGATTGACTGCTCATCTGGGACTCAATGAATGGGCCAGATATGTCTTTTGATGGTGATTATGGGACTGGGCATCTCAATTTCTTTTTTCATAAATGTATGGAGAGTGGTTGGCAGGGGGATAGAAAATGCAGGTGAAAACTTTAGACACCACTATCCTTATAGTAGCTGCCATCACCACCAAGGTTGAGAGAGAGCATAACCCTCATGAAGGCAAAGGGAGGGGGTAAGATGATGATGATTATGGGGACACTGTACTAGATTATTCAGCAGGGTGACTTAAGGACATGGCATCTGCTTTCCTTGTGAATGTTCTGGCTAGAACTGAATCCCTTTATTAATGTATTTTGAAAGCTTATAGACTAAAATTTCCTGTGATCCTCCTCACATTAAGGCATTTGTCCCGCACACAAGGAACTACCTAATCTTTACAGATGCTCCATTGTAAGCCTTTGTGCCATATCCCTACGGCTGTCCTGTTTCACATAATGCTCTAATTGAAAGGCACGATTTCAAAACCTCTTGATGAGATCATGATGCATGTTTTTTTAAAAAAATAAAAAACTGTGTTAATAAAACAAAGAAAGTCTGAGAGGCGCGGGTAGGATGATTTTTCTGCTTGTTTGAATTACAGAAGGGATTTTCAAAATACTTGGACACTGACCTCACCGCAGAAAAGCATCCATGCAGCAGAATACCACTTTAAGTCTCGTTCGAGAATAGCCATAGTCTTCCTATTGTTTGTGTCCCATCTTTCACCCTCACTCTCACCCACTCCCCATTTCTGGCCAAGGGCTGAGATGACGGTTTGTGCATGTGTAGCTGGGCTGAATAATAGCCACTTTATTCAATGGTAGATCAAGCCTGCAGAGGGAAAGAATAGGTGTGAGAGCTGACCACAAACCAGGAAAATCCCCCAGCTATAAGGGTGTCACAGAACCATAGAATTGTAGAGTTGCAAGGGAACAGGAGAGTCATCTAATCCAACCCACTGCAATGCAGGAATCTTTTTCCCAACATGGAGCTTAAACCTGTGACACTGAAATTAAAGGTCTCATGCTATGCCTACTGAGCTATCTATACTTTGTAATCCAATCCCTGCCACGTCAAAGGCAGTGAATCTGCATATCCAGATTATTCGGCCACACTCTGAACGTAAGGAGACTTCCTGCATCACCATCCCACAGGGCTCCAAAACACCAGGCTAATAAGGCAACTTTGCATCAGAGGTGGTCTTCTCTTGTCCCTGGCCCTACAGCCCTGAGCTGTAGGCTTCAGAAGCTGCCAATCACCCTCAAAGGAGCATAAGTGGGGGGGGTGTCACCAAGCTCCCCTATTGGGTTCCCCTTCCTGAACCTTCCTGACCAAGTCAGCCTCTCAGCCAATCAACAATTAAGAGCCAGATAGCCACAACCTCCCACCCGAACATATGGCAGCTAGAGTAATTTTTAAATAATTCCCCCCCCCAAAGCCCAAAGACTTATTAATTTATGAGAGACGTTCCCCAAAAAACCCTCAACAACTTAACCTCCCCCCCCCCAAAAAAAGGTTGACATCTTTGTCCAGATTTTCACTTTGGGGGATTTGTCAACCCTAATATACTCACAGTATGGAGCAGGCATGTGCTCAGTTACTGAGCTCTGGCCCCTCCCCTGCATTCCTTTATCTGCATGGCCACACCCTCTTTTTCATTTATTGGATTGTGTACACAGCATATGGGACCCAGGTGGCGCTGTGGTTAAACCACTGAGCCTAGGGCTTGCTGATCAGAAGGTCGGCGGTTCGAATCCCTGTGACGGGGTGAGCTCCCGTTGCTCGGTCCCAGCTCCTGCCAACCTAGCAGTTCGAAAGCACATCAAAGTACAAGTAGATAAATAGGAACCGCTACAGCGGGAAGGTAATCGGCGTTTCCATGTGCTGCTCTGGTTTGCCAGAAGCGGCTTTGTCATGCTGGCCACATGACCCGGAAGCTATACGCCGGCTCCCTCGGCCAATAATGCGAGATGAGCGCGCAACCCCAGAGTCGGTCACGACTGGACCTAATGGTCAGGGGTCCCTTTACCTTTACCTTACACAGCATATATAAAGCATCCTCCCAAAAAGAATCCTGGAAACTGTAGTTCATTGAGAGTGCTGGGAGTTGTAGCTCTGTGAAAGGTTAACTATATTTATGACTCACTTTCCCCCAATATGTGCGTGTTGTTGTTCTTTTGTTGCCACAGGCCACATATCAAGAGAGGCTTTTGGAGGAAGAGCCAGAGTAATAGAGTTATGATGGAAGAAACACAGAGAGTCAGGCCAGCCATTCTGGATTTTTTAACCAAGTACTGCATCATTAAGTAAGTCTAATCCACTGTTGGTTATAAATAGACACTTGTGCTTATCACATTCACTCACTGGGAAAGAATGTAAACCAGTCTAAGAATGAAACACCAAGGAAAGCTGCCTGAATAATATTAGCAACTTCATGGTCGAAAGACACGTACTCGTATACTTCCCCCTTCCTTAGCCGAGTGGAATGACGTGATGGTTTATATACATAAAGAGTTGAAGGAAGGTTGTGTCATTAGAAAATATGTGCTGAAATAAGGTCTTTTCTTTCTCGTTGGCCTTTAAAGGAATTTGGGTAGCCAGAAAATGAAACACAGTGAGTAACAATGCATTTAAAGACCTAAGGCCATCTTAGTCAAGGCATAAGACGGAAGGATTTCAAATGACACAGAGAAAGTGGGGAAGTCCCATGCCTGCTCAAAAGTAGAGGCGGGGGAGAAATTTGATTCAGTTCACACTTAGAAACGAACCTACTTAATTCATACTTTCTGAAACAATACGCAAACTGTTCTACATAGCTGCCCTTCAAAATTCACACTTCTTCTGTGCCAAAGAACTTCCCATCCCTTTCATTTTCCCTTGTGCACCCACAAATCTACTCCGGGGGGGGGGGCGTAGATGGAAAACCCGGAACAGAATTGGAGGGGCATGTGGGGAGCAGAGGGAAAGGAAGTTCTGTTGTGCAAGCAAAAGCCATTGTGTGGGTGGGACAAATTCACTGGGTACAACCAGCACTTTTTTCTGACAGTAAGTGTTGGTCTGCAGAACCAGCACCTTTTTCTTGGAATAATTTTTAACATCAACTTTTAAATGAAACTTTTTAAATTAAAAGTTGATCTCAATTCAAATGGAGCAAGGGGGAGAGGTGCAGGGAGAATGGAGAGGCCTTTTACAATTTAGCAAGCTACAAGCACTGGAACCTCGTTTTATTTTTACAAAACACAGCATGGGGTGACAGCCAGAAATTCCACCAGTTGTATCAGTGATGCGAAACATGGGCAAAATAGGAAGTATCAGAGCAAGCCCAGAGCAGCTGATGGTGCTTCTAAGGCCCTCCACCTCTCCCACCTAAGCAAAGCCATGCGTGCTACTTTGCTAACAAACGCCCTAGCATAGGGAAAGTAGCAAAAATGCAGAAAACATATATATTTTCAGACAGGGGCATTTTTTTCCAGATAAATGTAACTTCAGACAAGGATCCCAGTGCTATGGTTTAGTGTTCTTGTGTGACCAGACTGTCTTGCATCAAAGATTCAGAGCTACGCCCCAAACTTATACACCCTTCCCTTTGCACTTGTAAGCTGCCGCCTTTGATCTCTTGTTACAGTTCAGACCACAGGCAGGTTCCAATTTCCCTTTCTTCACATTTTAAATGTCTCAGACCCAATGTCAGCAAGTTCTCATCCTCCCCTTGCACCTGGGTAAATCCAGGCCAAAAAAGGCAGAGGGGACCTGCCAAAAGGGAGACCAGAAAAAGAAAAAGAAGGAGTGTTCTTAGGCTGCCTTCTTATTTTGCTCCTTTTCTCTAGGATAAGAAAAATAGACCCTGGAGGAAAAGGTTGAGTAAAATAATACTGTCTAGGAATACTACTTACCCCTGCATTATTTCACTATAACCTCAGCAGTTCCCGAAGATTAGTCAAATGCAGATGTTAAAACATGGAAAGTCTACAAATTGGTGGGTGAAGACAGATGTAAGATTAAAGAGCAGGCACAGCAGTTTCTTCACCCCTGGTGCGAGGCTGGCTTGGCAATTTGCATGACAGACATACCAGCAAGTTGAAAACTGGTTCAGCCATCCATCTTGCCTCTACCTTCATGTTTCAGGCAGACTTCTCGCTCCCCAACTCCCTTTTTAAAAAGGTTTGTGGCATGTACTAGGGTGTATATATAGTAATTTGTCGCCTTGTTTTAAAACTTGCAAACGTTGCAAAACTGCAAGATATGTTAAGATATGGTGCTCAAAAGAAGTTACAGCATCTACTGTCGTTTTTTGTTGTACCCACAATAACATAAAGAAAGGGTATTCCCTGAAACAATACCAGCAAGTTTTACAGTCCTGGTTTTGATTAGATATCCAAATGGCCCAAAGGTAAGGTTGTGTTTTGCCCGTGGTGCAAGGATGGCAAGCCTGTGGCTCTCCATAGGTTGTTGGGTTACCATTGACCAGTGTTTCTCAACCTTTTTTGGGCCAAGGCACACTTGTTCCATGAAAAAAATCACGAGGCACACCACCATTAAAAAAGTTAAAAAATTTAACTCTGTGCCGCCCTATATTGACTATATAATTATGACTGTAAGAAACACTTGCCAATTGCTGTGTTGGTTGCAATCTCCTGTAATAAGGCTTCACAAGCCGCTGATTTCTCTGCCAGCACAATCATTGCTCAGCAAGTTTCAGGTTGAGCTCATCCAGCCAGCTTCTTTAAGTTTGTCTAAAACCACCCTCCCGTGGTGGTGGCTGTTGAGAGCTGCGCTCGCTCTGCGTCGTGACCCGGCTGGCTTCCTTTCTGGCGGGTTAGTGTTGCCTATTGGCGGCCGCCAGGCACGTGACAATGCAAATCGCCCTTCTCGTCACCGCACGTCGCGGCACACCAGCCAGCGTCTCGCGGCACATTAATGTGCCGTGGAACAGCGGTTGAGAAACGCTGCCATTGACCATGTTGGCTGAGACTGATGAGGCTTGGAGACCAACAACATCTGCAAAGCCTCGGGTTCCCAGGCCTGGCATGAGGTCAGAAATATATGCTGGCATATATCTCTGCTTATTTACACACCAGCCTCTGCGGTGAGCATTGCCATTCTGCCAGCCCCATGTCAAGAAGAGCTGGACATGTGTGTACATAATTCAGCAGCTCATGGCTGAATGTGTGTTGTGTTTGAGATAAATGGCTGAATGTGTGTTGTGTTTAGGGAGGCTTTTAATGTTTAACAGATTATTGTATTTTGTTTTTCTGTTGGAAGCTGCCCATAGTGGCTGGGGAAACCCAGCCAGATGGGCGGGGTATAAATAATAATTTATTATTATCATTATTATCATTATTATTATTATTATCATTAATTATAACATGCCGTGACATTAAAACATGGTGATGATAAAATAAAAACACAGCAGTTCAATCTGTTGTGGCTATTTTACACAGGAATGTGATGTGAAGTAACTTTCCTTTCCTGTTTTTTGACACCATCTTTTTCCTTTCAAAGTCCAGAACGCTTATCATTTTATGAAAGAATTTTCCTAAAGTACTGCAGTCATGAGGTAAGATACTTAGGAAAACCGAAGGTAACTTAATTTGTGTTCTCTACAAATAGTTTAGCCTCTACCAAATATTTTTCTATTTTAAGCCATGGTTAGAGTACTGTGTTAGGGACCCAGGTGGCGCTGTGGGTTAAACCACAGAGTCTAGGGCTTGCTGATCAGAAGGTCGGCGGTTCGAATCCCTGCAACGGGGTGAGCTCCCGTTGCTTGGTCCAAGCTCCTGCCCACCTAGCAGTTCAAAAGCATGTCAAAGTGCAAGTAGATAAATAGGAACCGCTCCAGCGGGAAGGTAAACGGCATTTTCCGTCCACTGCTCTCGTTCGCCAGAAGCAGCTTTGTCATGCTGGCCACATGACCCGGAAGCTGTCTGCAGACAAACGCCGGCTCCCTTGGCCTATAGAGCGAGATGAGCGCCGCAACCCCAGAATCGGACATGACTGGACCTGATGGTCAGGGGCCCCTTTACCTTTACCTAGAGTACTGTGTTAAGACTGGGACCAATTCCAATTCCGAGTCAGCCATAAAGCTCACTTGGTGACCTTGAACCAGTCATCATATCTCACCTTAACTACTCAGAGGGTCTTTGTGGTGATAAAACGTAGGGTGGGATGAGAAATCGTGTATGCTGCAGAGTTAAATTGAGTGTAGGATTCTTACTTATCATGGTGCAACAGGTTATATATGATTTTTTTCTTATGAAAGAAAGGAGAAATAGTTGCTAACAATACACAGGACAACACAGAAATGTTTGGTGACCTTGAGGTTGTGTACTAATTTCCATTCCCCTTTTTATCTTGCCCGCTTTGCCACAATCTTACCCTCTGTTTTGATATTCTGACAATCAGAAACCAACCTTCCCAGTCTCTCCTAATTTTGACTGGAGCCATAGCAACTGTGACAAACATAGTCCGCTAATAACACAGAAGATAAGAACTTACATCCTGTACAAGTTTGGAACTTCATGACCCCAAGTGCATCTCTTAGCTTTTATCTTTTTATTTTCAGTGCCACAGAATAGTTTATTTCTCACTCATTTTGTCCATTTCCCCGAGAATGGTAAAAACCTCATTGCTTTATCTATTCTGGCAGCCCTTTCCTTACCGTTCTATTTTTGTTATCTTTAGTCTAAAAACACATATCTCTCTCACACACAAACACTGGCTATGTTTTTTTAATTATACAAAAAATATCAGATTTTCTCCAGAAATGGGTAAATGAAGATGAAATTGGGGAGGTAAGGGGTGAGGAATTCAGGCTGGCAATCTGATGGCGATGACATTGTGTAAGACACAGCAAAACAAAAACTAAAAAATATTGCATGTATGAGGAGGGCCAGTCCCAGTCTGGAAGCGCTTTCTGTCACACTCTCTGCCTCTTAGGGCAAGTTATTATATTTATTTTTGTAATGAAACAGCCCTAAGACATTTTAATGTAACAACTACCATTGCTACACTGAAGAAAGATGTTTCAACATGCTTGTTTGATATGGTGAAACTTTCAGACCCTTCCACATTTGCATACTAGAGCTCCCCCTTTGTGTCGCTCCCACTTTCAGAGCAAATGTTCACCAGCTCATAGTTCTTTGTACTTTTTTTAAGGACCCTGATGAAGAACCTAGAGACCAGGAATCTACTGATATGCCAAATGCAAATTTCAGTGAGGTGCCTGGCGGCTTTGATCACGTAGAAGAAATCCTTATACAGAGAAAAGCAAAGGAAAACATTGACATTGAGAAAAAGATTCAGATGATTCTTGAAAGTGTGAGTGGAGATTTGTAGTTGTTGTGATCAATCTGCATTCCATTAATGCTAATCATGAAATTTCACTCAGGTGCATATATCTCTGTAGAGGTAAATGGTGAGCCAGCCATCCCCAAAGCTCCCAAACTCAAAGATCACTCTTGCATTGCTATGTAAGCTGTGCACACATGATTATTTCTATAGAGCAATGGAAACCCATGCCACTAGTATAGCACTCACCCTGAAGCTTGATAATTGTGTACAAGCATAATTTGATTTGATTTGTTGTATTCTATGCTGCTTTTCATTCAAATGAATCGCAAAGCTGCTCCCAAACAATAAATAACAATAACATAATAGAACATAATAGGACATCACAAATACAACTTAAATAATGTAAAGTAATTAACAAATATAATTAACAATTATAATCTATAAAACATTATAAACAAAACAGAAGCTAAAAAAATAAGCTAAACATGACAAGTAAATTCAGTTCTCTGCATTTCTATACCAGCCTACTTTTTAAAAATGCCCTGATGAAAATTTGTTAGCTTTTCAGTTCAAATTTCTTCCAATTTATACTTTTTTGCCTAATAATACCGTATCACTTGCCAGGAGATCTTCATTGCAAAACTGTGAATTTCAAAAGTCAGCTGGGTTTTGGTTTGCCAATTATTTTGGAAAGTGTGAATTAGATAAATTTTATCTTTAAATAAAAAGTGAATTTGCATTTCTTGGGAACCCTGAGCATTAAGCTCTGCTATTGCAGTGGCTTCCCTGAATCCCATTTAAATCAAATGAGTGGTGAAATGTCATGTCACTAAAAGTCTCACCTAATCAATTTTCCAAGAAAACTTTAAACATAACAAGATAATGTGCAGCCTTCTTAAAGTAATATAACTTGAGCCTCTTGGGCAGGCTTCCTCAACCTCAGCCCTCCAGATGTTTTTCACCTAAAACTCCCATGATCCCTAGCTAGCAGGCCAGGGATGCTGGGAACTGTAGTCTCAAAACATCTGGAGGGCTGAGATTGAGGAAGCCTGCTCTTGGGCTTGCCATTCAGAAGGGCGGCGGTTCGAATCCACACGATGGGGTGAGCTCCCGTTGCTCTGTCCCAGCTTCTGCCAACCTAGCAGTTTGAAAGCACACCAGTGCAAGTAGATAAATAGGTACTGCTGTGGCGGGAAGGTAAATGGCCATAGCTGCCAAGTTATCCCTTTTTTTAAGGGAAATTCCCTTATGCTGAATAGGCTTCCTCGTGAGAAAAGGGAAAACTTGGCAGCTATGGTAAATGGCATTTCCGTGTGCCAGAAGAGGTTTAGTCATGCTGCCACATGATCCAGGAAACTGTCTATGGGCAAACGCCGGTTCCCTTGGCCTGAAAAGTGAGATGACCCCCATGGTCACCTTTGACTCAACTTAACCGTCCGGGAACCTTTACCTTTACCTTTTTCATTACAGCAGTGGGTTACACAGATACACCTCTGCGGGAAGGGTATTCCA
Source organism: Zootoca vivipara (assembly GCF_965207765.1). NCBI lineage: Eukaryota > Metazoa > Chordata > Lepidosauria > Squamata > Lacertidae > Zootoca > Zootoca vivipara. Next base: position 56,676,931 of record NC_142586.1, on the reverse strand, counting down.
CAAATTGCCACAGAGAATGCCCTCTCCTAGGTTGCCACCTCCCTGATACAGTCATACCTCGGTTTAAGTACGCTTCGGTTTGAGTACTTTCAGTTTAATTACTCCGCGGACCCATCTGGAACGGATTAATCCACTTTCCATTACTTTCAATGCAAAAGTTCGCTTCAGGTTAAGTACGCTTCAGGTTAAGTACAGACTTTTGGAACCAATTGTGTACTTAAACCGAGCTACCACTATTATTATTATTATTATTATTATTATTATTATTATTATTATTATTATATTTATACCCCACCCATCTGGCTGGGTTTCCCCAGCCACTCTTGGTGGCTCCTAACAGAACACTAAAAACAGAATAAAACTTCAAACATTAAAAACTTCCCTAAACAGGGCTCCCTTCAGATGTCCTCTAAAACTCACATAGTTGTTTATTTCCTTGACATCTGATGGGAGGACATTCCACAGGGTGGGCGCCACTACCGAGAAGGCCCTCTGCCTGGTTCCCTGTAACCTCACTTCTCACAGTGAGGGAACCGCCAGAAGGCCCTTGACACTGGACCTCAGTGTCTGGATTGAACGATGGGGTAGAGACGCTCCTTCAGATATACTGAGCCAAGAGGGCTCCTGCAGATCTTAACACCTGGGAATATCTGTAGGAAAGGATGCAATCCCTTAGACATGCAAGCCAATAAGCACAAACAAACGTCAAACACACCCAGCCCTCAAATTCTTATTTTAACTATGGGCACCTCAGTCTGTTGATTTTTATGTATTCAGGGACTCCAATGTGTGCATGAGGCTCTACTTTGCAAGGGTAGCATTTCAATGGGGGAAGCAAATTTGCAGGCACGTACTTAAGGAGCCCATATCTGCCACCTCCATTAGCTCTGAGTGTGCCTCATAATATACCGGTACTTAGAGCAGGGGTCAGCAAACGTTTTCAGCAAGTGGCCAGTCCACCGTCCCTCAGACCTTGTGGTGGACCGGACTATATTTTGGGGGGGAAATATGAACGAATTCCTATGCCCTACAAATAACCCAGAGATGCATTTTAAATAAAAGCACACATTCCCCTCATGTAAAAACACCAGGCAAGCCCCACAAATAACCCAGAGATGCACTTTAAATAAAAGGGCACATTAGAAGGTGATTGGGCTGGGCCTTAGTTTGCCTCCCCATGATCCTAGCTAGGGTCAGGCTCAGGGCAAGATCTAGTCATCTGCATGGCAGTGATTCAATTTCATAATTTTTAGATCATGAATGCAAAACTCTACAGTCTCTTGGGGAAGAGACTTGGCTATTCAGAAGCTGATTTACTAAAAGAAAATAAACACACACACACACACACACACACACACACACACACACACACACGAATTGATGCACATTTTGTGGTAACTTTACGTGAAAATTAGAGTAATCCAGCATAACAATACCGTGCTTTAGATGTTTGATAAAATGTATTCAATGGGACTCATTCCCAGGCATGTGGTACCGGTATTGGATTATAGCCTACGTATGGGATCCCCCCTTCTTCAATTGCTTTTCTCCTCAAATGCCACTGAAACTTTTGGGGGCACCAGATCTTTAGCCCTCAGAATTTCTTTGATATTATTTGTAATAAGCAGATGACCAAAAAGCAAAAAAGGCCTTTTTGATTTTTTTAAAAGTCACTTACTAGAAGAATAACTTGGATCCAAGAATTCTGTGGTGATTGCATTTGCTTGGGTCCTTTTGATACAACAGCAGAAAAATGAAACACCAGCAGCTTTAAAGAACACAGACACCCCAAGCTGTGTTCTGACATAATTACGGATATAAGCCTTTAATTTCTTACCTCACATTAACAGGAGAGAACAAATGTTAATGGCTGAACTTCTTTTCCCCTCTTCTCCCTTTAAAATCCCAAGGAGCTGTTCTCTTTTTTTCTCTCGTTATTTTTTTTTACCTCACAGGGATCTGTATCAGATCAACTGGAAAAAATGCAGTTTAAGATGAAGACACTTTTGGAAAGAAAAAAGGACATTGTGAACACAGTACAAGAACTTCAAGGCAAGATTATTTAAACAGCGAAGAAGCTCACTGAAAAACAGGAATAATGCTATGAAAAAAAGATTGTAATGGAAAAGAACAGAGTCTATAGACACTTGAAGTGCCAAAAAAAAAGTTAGGCCTCTTTTTCACTTTGCACTGGTGATGTAGGTGTTGCTGCAACACAATCATTTCCATGTAATGTGTTAAAGTCTTAAATCACATAAGCGAAGCCACACTGCAGCGCTTTCCCATGCTGACTTCCCTCTAGGAATAGGGACAGTGCTGCTATTGGGGGGGGGGGAACTACAGTGTCGGCTTCTTCCATGTAGCCCTCCTGTTCTGCAGAAGAAAACTGTGACCACTACTGCCTGCACATTGTGCAGAATGAAGTGGTAGATTGTGGGTGCACCCACCCCATATATTTAAAGCACGTTCAGCACACAGTTAAACGCATGGCTTTTCTGGATTGTGGGTTCAGATTGGTGGCTTTTGTTTTTGAATGAAATGCTCCCTAGGGGTACTAAATTAGTGCATCAGTGAGATGATTATGCTAAAATTTCCTTTTGATATGCTACATACAGAGGATTTTGTGTGTTTACATTAGAGTGGTTTCAAGCACTGTTCTCATGTCCAGCCTGAAATGGTACATTCTGGAATTTGACCGCCACAGTTTTCCCTCTTTTCACTGCCGTTTGTTTTGTTTTATTTACTACAATTTTGTATAATGGCTTACGTCATATTAGGCATGGTGCAAAAGGGGGAAATGAAGGAGATAACGGTGAGCAAATTCAGATAGCATAATGTTGAATAATGAAGGGATCCTTCCTTTCTCAGCTGAATGGCTCTGTGTCTCATTAAAGGCAATGGAAGGAGTCCAAGCCTGGTGCCAGGAATCAGGGGCCCAGAGGCTCTAAAGAGCTCCTTACCTGTCTAGCCTGGCCAAACCACCATTCACTGCCATGACCCACAAGGCCCTCAGACATCTGTTTCTAGTGGTGGGCAGGTGATGGTGCCACTTTTGAATGGCAACAAAGCTCAGTGCCTGTCCATGGTGGCGGCTCACATTTATCCACACTGCAATGGGACAGTCTGTAGGTGGATAACATCTATCAGACCCAGCTGGTGAAACATTTTGGATAAATAAAGAAGGCAGGTAGCCACCATAGATAAGAACCAAGCTTGGTTCCCATTCAAAACTGGCACTACCACCTGCCCAACCACCCTGTCAGGGTACTGACAGGGTGTTGTTGTTGTTGCTGCAGCAGCAACAGAATGGAGAAAATACTGACCATGAGAGTAGGGGGGCCAGTAGTAGCACTGTGCTGAGGGCATTCTGGTGGTCTAGTGCCAGCCCTGAATGATACTGATTGAAGCTCACTTAAGTCCTGCCAATGTCAAATATAAACATTTAGACCTGTTCTGTGTGTTCTTCCTCAGAGCTTCTATTGAAGTTAATGGGCCAGGTAAGCATGCACAGGAATACAGTCATAGTCATGGCTCCACTTTTGCTGAATTGTGTGCTTGTTTCTTGGTAGATAAATTACACACTAGCCAATATATTACATGGATTCCCCACTCTTCCTCTCCGTCCCCAAAATAAAACCTGGTTTGCAGCCTATCTTCAGGGACAGCCTCTAGTGCAGGGGTAGGCAACCTTCTCAATCCAGCCCACGGACGGTCCGGGGATCAGCATGTTTTTACATGAGTAGAAGGTGTGCTTTTATTTAAAATGCATCTCTGGGTTATTTGTGGGGCCTTCCTGGTGTTTTTACATGAGTAGAATGTGTGCTTTTATTTAAAATGCACCTGTAGGTTATTTGTGGGGCATAGGAATTCGTTCATTACCGCCCCCCCCCAAAAAAAATATAGTCCGGCCCACCATATGGTCTGAGAAACGGTGGACCGGCCCACGGTTAAAAAAAGGTTTCTGACTCCTGCTATAGTCAGTCAATACACTAGATAGATTAGATAGGCAGGCAGGCAGGTGTCACACAGAATGATGTAATGACCACAGTATAAGCAGTATAAGCTACAACAATATAAGCTACAACATGCCCACCTGCACTTGGCAAATAGAAATGTTAAATCCTTTGGGAAATGCCTGTTTGGGGAGTCCAGATAAATGCCTCCTGTCAAATGCTAGACATGCAGAGCTTTGGCTGTACAATTAGTTCTGCGGTGACTCAAATGCCTTTAGGAAAATACATATTAAAACCACCCCCTGTCTTCTTGGTCAGTTGTAAACATTTGTAGATTCATACAAAGCAGTTGCATGTTAGGGGTGTGACAAGTCTACTCCCCTGCCAAATTGAGATGCCATAGTGTTTATCCTCTAATTCTGCCCCTGACTCCCAACAGGTTTCTGTTAAAATCTGCCTCTCTGGTTGGATGCTTTGCCCCTTTGGTGCTCTGATGCATCATCATTATCCATTGCAGATTAAAAGCAGGAGTCATGTGCATCCTCCTCCATTGGCTTTGCCAAGTGGTTTCATCACACAACATACCCCTTTTTCACAGCTGGTTCCATTCATAGTACTAAAACGAGTTTCCAAAGCACAGAGTCTGCATTTCTTCACAACTTAATTCTTGATTGCACAATCTGCTCATTATTCCACACAGTGAATGATTTCATGTTCATGTTCTGGAGCTCAGACACTGTGCTACTGGGGAATGGAAGAATGTGGGACTACCACATGATCTCATATGACTGTTGACCAAAAGATCACAGCTAGCCATGTTCTCCCAGAGATGCCCTTTTATTCTTCTCGAAAACTGGCAGTGAATAGAAGCAATGAAAGTCCTAGTCCTCTGAGGCCACAATGGATAGTTGTAGCTCACCCAGCACAGGCACAGCTCAGAAAAGGTGCCAAAGATTGGGGACAAAAGACTTGTGTGATCCTTAAGCATGTCTGGCCAAGAGTTAGGAACTTCCTGAACCCAACTCAGTAAAAGCTTCAGTAAGGTGTTGTTGTTGTTGTTTTTGCATACTCACTGTAAGCTCCCAACTCCAGCTAGCTCATGTGACTGTTCCCACCCCAAGCCTTGCCTGCCTTCACGTGAGCTAAAGGCAGACTTTCAAAAAGCATATAAAGGCTGAGCTTTAGCCCAAGTGACTGTGGGTCCAAACAATGTTTGGGATATTTTGCCTAGCTCTCTGCATGAACTGTGATTAGAATCCTTAGCTTAGAGGGCAAACAGAAAACACTTCCTTTTTTCCTAAAATTTGATTAACTGAAAATGAAATTTATCTGGCTTAATACTGTTCTCTAATTTTAAACCCATCTGGGGGCTAAGAACATGGTATTCAATAGAACTGACTTTCACATACATATTATATGCAAAAAAAAAATACAATATCAAAGCAATTTTTGTTCAAATGGATGGAATGTTTTCATATCTACCTTCTTCTTTTTTAAAAAAGAAGTTCCTCACTGAATAACTTATTCAAACTGAAGGAAGAAAGCCCTCACTTGAGTAGACAAGTTTCCTTTATACTTCATATTTGGTTATAAATGGTGAGCCAATCCTGGTGTTCTTAAAAATACATACAAGGCAATAATTTTGTGTGGGTCAAACTATATAATGTGGGGAATGTGTGACTGCATTTCAGGTTATCTGTTTTGTTTTGTTTTTAAATCCAAATGGCTGGTTTTTAAAAAGCAGCTGTGAGGATCAGGATGTTAATCAATGGGAGTTAATCAATGGCAGCTTCACTCTCTGAGTGTAAAACAGTTCTGGAGGGCAATTTTGTGGGGGGCTGCAGTGCAGGAGGGAAGTGTTAATCACACATTCCATGTATCATCTAATTTGGCCCTTAGAATTGTCTACCTAGCTGACTTTAACATAAGTCAAATTTCCAAAAATCTGAGAAAGCCTTATCCGATCAATATAGCTGGCCATCCATACACAGTTGCTTACACTCTCCTTCCTGGGTTTGGTGGCAGTTAACATTCAAAATCTACCAGTACCAGGGATTTCTTTCTTGCAAATTGCATGATACATCTCACAGTGTAGTCCTTAAGAATGTACAAATTAATTGACCACATTATTTACCACTCTTCTGCAAACAACACTAAATCATTCTTGTTTCATGGGGTATGCCTCATGGAATATCCTGACAAACTGTGCCAATAGCTTTCATAATGTTATGTTGGCAGTCTAAGCTTAGTGATGAACATGGGCAAAAATAGACATTATAAATGGCTACAGCCTGATCTTTCTTAATGGTCAGATCAAAGACTGCAACTCCAGGCAACAATGATGGAGCAGTTATCCAACACAACTAAGCAGAAGAAGGGACAGAAGAAGGGGAAAGGCAAAGACACGAAGCTTCTTCTAAACATGGATGGAAAGAGGGACAACCTTTGTGGAATTCCACCCTCTAAACTTTCATCTATGCTGGTCAAGCAGGTAAAAGAAGCAGCAAGCATCACTCCATTCATGATCATTGTTTGATGAAATGTTGATAACATCATAAAACAGTGATGTTTATTCAAGAGGGTAAATACATTTTGTACTTAGCTATATGGTCGCAAGTCCTGTTAAAGTCAACTGACTTTGTTGCATGTATGTAATAGGAAGTGATAGTTGGCCTCTAGAGCTTCACCTTGAGCAAAATTGCTTGTAATCACTCATGACACAACATATTAATTTATACAAGGTTCAAAGGCACTAGCTTTCTAAATGGGCACTTGACCATGCAAAGCCCAGCTCTGCTTCCCGCTGTATCGCATTGTACATCCTGCGTTCAGGCTGACACCCAGCTGTTCATTAATAGTAGTATTGTTAATTAGACTTGCTAGTTGCATTTAGAAACATGAATATAAAGACATTATAAAGACAAAACAACAACCAATCCCCCTAGCAGGAAGAAGCAGCTTTGGCAGCACACTAATAACAGCATCATCTCGGTCTATCGAAAGACTGGGAGGGGTGAGGAGGATAAATCTTTACTTGGCACCAAAAAGATGTCAGTGAAGGTGGATCTCACTGGATCTTCCTATTCATGAAAGAGGATAAGAGCACTTCCTGTTCCAACCAAGCCTTCATTGAGCAACAAGGTCTTCCCAAGTCCTGATACATTCCAGTATCCCTAATGGTGTACATAAATTTTAAATTGGCCCTGATAGCCAATTCATCCTACTTCAGGCTGCCGCACACAGCCTAGCCCTGGCACAAACATGTTCAAAAGAATCTCAGGGAAAAAATGCCAAGAAAGGAGTGCCTATTTTGATGATGCTGAAAATGTTCATGAAAAACAGTAATTACGTTCAGCAGAGTCCCAACTTTTGCTCAGATTCTCCTTGTAAATTTAATGTTGGGTAAACTTTGTTATCAACTAAAGGAAAAGCAATATTTGGGGGGTGGAAGGCAGTATGGAAAGATTTGCACAAGAATAATTATTTTTTTTGACTTGCTTATGAACAGCTACACTTCAAGAATCACTTCAGGAAGTATTTTTCCCTGCCCCACTGATAAAGCAGATGGCAATAAGTCACTTTTGGTGCTTATTAGCACAATAAATCAATGTGATCTACAGGTTTTAGGTCGTTAGAAACCAGATTACAGAACCACTGCAAAGTGACAAGAAATCTCAGTTATCATATGCAGGTATCAGTGCAGCCATTCACCAATGCAGGATAAGGGAAACAAACAAATATAATTGCCTGATTTCTCCCTTTTTTATGAGATCACATAAATTAAAGAGTGAATCTAAGAGAATCCAGAGATTGTAAATGGTGGGAGCTCTGTTTCTGCACTTGTAACTTAGTATCACAAAAGTGTTAAAACTTAAAGGCTTGTTTTCTCACTTTTCCTTGCCCACAAAAAATTGCTAGCCTGAAAATTCATTGCACTAACGCCAGGATGCTGTTGTAGCTGTGAAGAAGGAAATATGTATGAAAACATGCTACTTGGGGTCCATTTAATTGACACTAACATTTTTTTTTAATTTGAGGCTGATGCGTATGAAAACCTTGACATTAAAATAAAATTCTTCTGGAGCAAGTATAAAGAAATTTGTTCAAGATTATCAGAGCTGAGTGGTAAGCATTTTGACGAACGTGACTTTTTAAAATAAAGAGCAGTAAAGTCACTTGACAAGTTCTATTCCAACCTCACATTTCCTGACCTTATTGTTCAATGTCCCACCAGGGGTCAGGGATGATGGGAATTGTTCAGAAACCTCTGAAGGGCACCAGACTGGCCACCCCTGCCGTAGAGGAACAACTCTCCTCCCTGCATGTCCCATTCATTTTATTAACAATTCCCCCCAAAAAATATTCTAACACAAAAACACAGAGAGGTGATACCATGTGAATCTGAACTGATAGTGTTATTTGCATTTTTCTGGTTTCAGAATATTTACCCTGTTTCATTATGTACCCAGTAAGGAAATCCTTTTTTTTTAATGACTTGCACAAGGATGTTGTGGAGAAGGCATGTCACGTAATATGCTATCAGAGCCCTCCAGTTGTTTACCATGGCCACTTGCAAGCTGAACTTGATTCTTATGGATCCTCATTTTCTGGCAAGGGTTGCCTTCATTTGGGAAACAAAAATATCCCCAGGCAACTTCAGGAATTCCTTTTCGCTCTCTTATCTCACCATGTCATAGCACTAAGGAAGAAACAGAAATAACACCAGGCTGTTTGCCTCCCATTACTCCTTAGTCACATGGTAATGGGACATTTGGCCCTACAGAGTACATCTCCTCTTTTTAGGATGGGGGGAGGGGGGTTGTAGAATGGAGTTGGACTGTGCCCAAGGCTTCCTGAAAACAACTGAAGCTCATGTGCTGCTGTGGGCTAAGGAAAGAAGAAGAAGATTGTACCCTGCCAACTGTAAGTAGGAGTTCAAGAGGGTTACAGAAAGAAAGTCATCTTTCTGTTCATCTTTCTCTGGCCCTTGGGACTGGCCCTTGACCACAAACCCTTCCCAGGAGAAATTCAATTTTGTATGCATTTTAAGAAGAAACTAGCCAATTTACACATCTCCACCCAGTGTGAGCCAGTGTGGTATAGTGGTTAAGAGCGGTAGACCCGTAATCTGGGGAACCGGGTTCACGTCTCTGCTCCTCTACATGCAGCTGCTGGGTGACCTTGGGCTAGTCACACTTCTCTGAAGTCTCTCAGCCCCACCCACCTCACAGAGTGTTTGTTGGGGAGGAAGGGAAAGGAGAGTGTTAGCCCCTTAGGGTAGTGATAAAGCGGGATATCAAATCCAAACTCCTCCTCCTCTTCTTCTTCTTCTTCTTCTTCTTCTTCTTCTTCACCCATTGCACAGGCTGAAACCCAGCTAGCCTTCAAAATTCTCACTTTGCCAAATTTAGCAATGCAGTTTTCCAACTAGACAATGTGTAGAAAATTCATATAATAGGAGAAATTGTGGATAAAATGTTGATGAATTTTCATGAAGATTATTTTAATTGGTTTTCACAAACAGCTGTGGAAATGTGGGCAACTGAATTTAAGACTGGAAGAATGGGAAACTGAGGAAACTGACACTGGCAGAGTTTTCCATCCCTAGGTGCAGATCAGGTGGTTTTATATAATAATTGGAAATGATCAAATTTATCAAACAAATTTCTCAAATTTCTTTGTGGATGTCATATGCTCCAAAAACCACAAAAAACTGAGATGCTGTTTCCAGATTTCATTCAGAATCATGAGAATCTTACTTTATTTTATAAAGTTGTTTTACCAGTGTTTTCGTTTGTTCATTTCTTGTCTCCTTCACTTTCTGTTATCTAGATACAAGGAGGATTTTAGAACAGAAAAATAAAGAAGCTTCTTTAGAGTCAATTGCTCAGAATTCCAAGATTCCTCCAGAAGAAAGAAGGCTACAAAGTGCTCTATATCAGAGATTGCACCCAGATAAGGTACATGTTAACTACACTGCAAACATACTGAAGTTTGTGGGATATCATCTTTGTCTGTTTTAACTTAGTGCTCAAATAAATGTTGAAAGACCAGAGTGTGAAGGCTCCCATGATCAGTACTTTATAAAAATTGTATAAAAATGGTAAGACATCTATATACATCAACAAAAACGTAACTGTGGCTATTAAAAAAGATAGAAGTACAGTTCTGTGCTCCTACAACTGCTTCAGTGAACTTGTTTTTTTAATACAGTATATCTTGTAATAAAAAAAAGATGAATTATTTCATGATTTATAAACTGTTGCAAAGCTGTGTCCCACATAGCTAATTAGCTAATATTTGTCAGCCCTGTGAATGCACTTTTGTGCCAGAGAGCGTTGTGTTTCCACTTTGCAAGTGCACCGTCACATCATTTGTATCAGTGACTTGGGTGTAATTCAAGGATTAAAGCAGAGCTGTTCAGCTTCTTTCCCAGAACACTACTATTCTGACCTGCAGAAGCCACCACTGACTGAGCTAACTTATCCAGTCCCAGCCCTACCACTAGCCAATTTGAGCCCTTTGCCTCGGGTGGCAGATTGGCAGGGACGACACACCTACCCATTGCTATCTGCCTGCTCACCACTGCTGAAAATCCACCATCCCCAGGAAAATACATTTGGAAGCCACCTTCTTGCATTGAAGGGCGCTGCCTCACCACCACTGCTGCTGCTGCACACCTCACTTCAATCCAGCACAAAGGCTGTTGGCCACTACTTTGCCCCTCTCAGGGAGAAGCCAGTGCCACCTCAGATCTCACCCCTGAGAAATGAAATGCCTATAAGAGTGCCACTGCTGCCTTGCAATGACTCTTTCAACAAACAAGAATAGAAGTGCCATCATTGGCATTCCTGTGGCTAAGTACAGGTTCTTCTCAAATCTTGCCCATCTCTGCCTCATTCTTTGAGGATGTCCACATCCTGCCTCAAAGTGAAGGCATTGAAGGATGAGATCTGGATGGCACCAGACTCGCCTTCCGGAGTCACTATGCTACAGCTGATGAGCCAATGGAAACACAGTCAAGGGGGCCCTGGGTGACAAGAACATCCAAGTAGGAAGGCTACCGGGCATGGTTAATTTAGACTCTGCTATTCAACTATCAGTGGGCTGTTAGCAGAAAGCCAGAACGTGGTGTCTAAACCATGTTGCATCAAAGCAAGAAGATGAAGATGGGGTTTTTCATCCAATATAACTTTCTGTTTTTTCTTTTTTTCCAGGATTTTGTGCTTGACCTAAACGACCTTGAGCAAGCTCTCCAGGATGTTAACAAATGCCTGGTTTCTCCAAAAGAGTTCTCTTATATTTTCCATGTAAGTTCTACTACTGTACCATTTGTCAGCAGTTAGACTGCTATCACACAAGCTTTTCCAAGACTTCTGCCGCTGGGCCAAAGGCAATATGTCTGGGCTGTCTTCTGTATGTCTTGGAGATTACAAAAAAAAAAAAAGCTTGGCGGCTGACTCATTAGGTTTATATTTTATCAATTTTGCCAACATTGTGTTCAGTGTCTGGGAAGCTAATGCAATACATAGCTCTGTATATTGGTAATGGCAGTGATTCACTGAAATAGTCTGAAGTATATTAGGCTCATGTAACAGGATTAAGATTTTTCTCTTACCTGGTAAAAGAAATTTAAGGAATCCTTCAGCTATTGTAAATGGTCCTTAAACTCTTCCTTTTGCCTTAGATGCCATCTGGGTGAATCACATGTGCCAATCAAATGAAATTCTTCCATCCCACCCTGCCCAGCTATAGTAAAGGAAGTCGGAGGTGCTGAGCTGTACAAGTCAGGGCGTTTGCAAAAGCTGAGAATACCTTTTAGCCTGGAATGTGCCTCTCATGAATAATGTTATTATTGAGGGAGAAAAGGCAGTATAAGGCTGTTTGTAAATCAAATATACATTCCAGTCATTCTGGAAGGATTCTAGCCAATGTCTGTTTTATATTCAGATTGAAAATATATAGACACTCATACACAAAGCACCCTGGAAAAAAGTTTAATAGTCACACATGCAAAAATGAGCAACATTTACACTGCCAAATTCCTTCATCGGCCTTGCAGTCTCTAGGCCTTCGGTCTGTCCTTTCCCATTCTCTCTGGCTTTGCATTCTTAGAGTGTTCTTGGAGGGCAAAGGGCTCCATCAGCCCTGGAGATGTACTCTAGTACACTATGTAGTGCTTCTAATGGTATATTCCTTCTATATTTATTTATTTATTTATTTATTTATTTATTTATTTATTTAAGCAATTTATAATACCCTGCTTTTCACCACACATCTCAAAATGGTTTACGGAAAAATTAAAACTTGCAAATACAGCGTTTAATACACAGATTGAAACATCAGAGACTAGAACCTTAGAACAGCATTGTAGTAGCGATACCTATCTACTGAACATCTTTTGTAATTTTTACCACGTTTGAAACTGGAAGATGTAAACAAAAGCTTACATTCTCCACAAACGGATCCCTTTTTTTTTTCATTCTGAACAGGCATAGTTTGGTGACATCATCTTGCTCTCAGTGCTTTTTTAATGCAGTCATAAGCTAAAGAACAGCTCTTTTAAGTGCAAAGGTTTCAAAGATACCATTCACCTGAACTCTATCATCTGTGTTTTGGTTTTACCAAAGTACCATTTAGGACAAAATGGTAATCCCATTCCAGTGTCAAGCACTACTACTTCCAGGATCAGAGGTGCAATGCCTCTGAATTTCAGGTGCTGGGGAATAGGAGAGGTCTATTGAAGAAGAGATCTATTGCGTTTAGCTCTTGCCTAACAGCCATCTGTTTGGCCACTGGGGGAGGCAGGTTGTTGGATAAGATAGGCCTTTTGTCTGATCCAACAGGGGGTTCCTTGTTCCTTATTAAGAGCTTTTTTGCATTCCAAATCAGCTGCATTTACCGTGCTTGCTTTAAATTCCTAGTGTATTCCAAGGCATTGAAATAAAGCACTCCACAGTTATGTGAAGCATTGCACTTAATAAATATAGCCTCATCTTCAAAAAGAAGAAGCAGAAGAAGCTACAAAAAAAAAGGTAACTGGAAAGGCTGTCGATTGGTCTGAAGGACCAAATAAATCTGGACGTAAGATATTCCAGTGGTTTCAAGAGGGATCTTTCCTTGGTTCATTTATGGCACAACTCATTACATACCCTTTTTTTCTGGGCGTGTTATTTTCACTCTTAGCAACATAATTAGGGTGTTCGTTATTTTGTAAAGAAAATCTATGGAGAACATGCCGTACAAAATAATATTTGAGGCTGATGTGACCCAAAAACCAAAACCGGGCCTAGAGTTTATAATTTGTGAATTATAGGTTCGGGTGTATTGGGAGGGAAATGGTTTAGTACATTTCGCACCCTCAAACATCCAAGTTTTCCCTCATGTTACTTCAGCCTAAGTTGTGGAGCAGGCCTTCAGCCTGAGTAGCATGTGTGGTTGCCAACACAGAATGACATTGAACTGGTCCTCTGCTCCAGCCCCCAAACCATCTTTAACGGGAAGTGTGAATGTTTACAGATTAACTGAAAGCTAATCACTGAACTTCCTAGCTGAAGAAGAAAACAGTTTGGTCACATTTTGCCATCCTTTTGGGGGGCTGGAGGGGAGATGTAAAAACATTTGCATTGGCCAGAAATAAAAGCACATGCTTCACACACTTGTAACCAACCCCAGAAAGTGGGGGGGGGGAGCCCTCAGTCTTCTTGGCTTTGAAGATTTTGAACAGGAAGCCGTTTAGAGCTGGAATGCATGCCTAGCCAGTCCAAGAAACACCCGTTCTTATTACTTCTGGGCTATCGAAAAAGCTTGAGGTGAAAAAAGTATAATTTATAAGCAGCCCCTCTTTTCCTGTTTTGTTTAGATTTTTTTCCTCTGCTTTTGCCAAGCCTGTTTTTCAAACTTTGCATGAGGAAACACATTTATACTTGCCTTTCATTTTATTTACTCAGCTGTACATCTACCTAAATTGATAGCTGCTGCTCCTACCTGGCTTCAAATCCAAACAAAGAGAGAGGAAGGTGCATGTTATACTTTCATGGTTTCTGAGGCAAAGGAGGAATCTGGGCGGAGGGCAGGCTGCTGTGGGATTGATATCAAGGGGAGTTACCAGCAGATTTTCTTCCTTTCAGGATATCCACAACTGTATGTTTTAGGAGGAAAATGCTCTATAATTTGCCACACATTCAAGCTGGCCAAGATACTCATTTTGTGGAAAGGATGGCAATGTTTCCTGAGGAGACCAGTGCTTTTCAAATGCTATTAAAACAATAACTGCCAGCCACTTTTTTTAAAAAAAAGAAAGAAAAATCACCAAGAAGGTGTGCTGCAAAGTGTCCTAGTACGGAGGATTGAATCAAGCAAAGTCATTGCGCACACAGAATTTCTGCTCATGCAGTAGATCTTCCCCACACTGCCCCCCAGTCTGCTTTGGAAGGTTGTGGGGAGATGTTCCCTTGCAGTGACTTCATTAGCTATAACCTAATAAGTTTAGAAAATCATGGAAGCATAGAAGGGAAATGAAGACCACTCAGCTACACATGCATGCCATTGCTTGAGTCTAGTCCAACCAGCTACTGGAATATATTTTACTTATATTCAATGACCATTGAAGTCCGGAGTTTATGATGTTCTGCATCTAATTTAAAGTATGAACAACAAATGCACTGTCAAGCGATGTTTGAGTGGTATGATTATTAGTTTCCCACCTCACCCATGACTGGCTTAGGAAGTCAGATATAGACAGCCTATGCTGCGGCGGTGGCGGCGGCTGTTGCACATACCAGGTAGCACATGAGAAAAAGGTATTGAGTGTTTACTATTTGAGATATTTTTTTAAAAAAAAATCTGCAAGAGATTAATCCAACCTTCAGACACTGTGGAGGAAAAAGAAGACCGCTTCAGTCTGTCGAAGTATTTGCAAAACAAATTTGAATTACGACTTCTCCTTACAAACTGTAGTATAAAAAAACGGCTCACATCATAACTATTTCAAAGGCTAAAAGCTAACCACCAGCAATAAACATATTGCGCCAGTAATTTAATGCAGGAATTATGGTAGGGCAGATGCTATTTGGGGTCTGGTGTGGAATTCTTCAATAAAAACCAAGACTTGGTAGAATGTCCTTCTCATTCCACTGAGAGGACTTGCGCACACACAGTTTTTATTGCCGAACGGGGACATTAACATCTCTATTTTCAAGAACTCTGATAGTGGCACCACTTTTGCTAAGCTATTTGATCCCCCACCTCCAACATGTATGATTCTATGTGCTGGTGTCACTGCAGCCTGGAGTAGTGTTGAGTTGGTATCCTTCTGAATAGGACGACAAACAACTAGGCACAGTCATGATCCTAAAACTTTCCTTGTGAGCTTTTGGGGGGGGGGGTCTCAGTGCAGTGAAATGCAGGACTAGGTGGAGCTGTTCGAGTGTCAGCCCTGGGACTTCAGCTGGCCCACTGTAGCTGAGGCCAGTATAATTTAATCTTTTAAAATCTTACATTTGAAACAGAAATGTTAGGCAACTGCACTAGATTCTCCTTCCCTCTGGGCCCTGCTCCCAACATAGCATCCCACTGTGGTCATATATCAGCTCCCAGAATCACTGGAGGGAAAGAAGATGCTTCTCCTCAGCGCTGGACCCTCTAAAGAAAAGAACAGCACTAAGCTTACCAGCCCTGCTGTACCCCCAAAGCACAACCCAGAGAATGATTATTATTATTATTATCATTATTATTACCTTTCTGATAAGCAGTTTCCAACTTTCCTTAAAATAGGCAAACAGATGAGTCAGGATGCAGCGAAGAAACCACAATAGAGGAGGCCAGTTCAGTTAAATGGAAACTTTTCTCTTCTTAACTATGCTTCCCATTGTGCCTCAGACTCAGTAACTTTTTCAAGAGTCCAAAATGCTTATCATTATGTCTTAGATCCACAAAATATTTCACCTTTGAGGCTTGCAGTCTTTGTTCCAAATACAGCTTCAGTGTCCACAGATTCCGCTGCTGACCTTTCTCATAGCCACTCCACCATAAATGAGGCTATGTGGATATGCAGCACCAATTGTAGTTGCAATTCTAAAACTCCTCAGAAGTGTGTTTTCTTTTATCCACAGGACTTATGCTTTCTGTTAGCTTAACGCAATTAGGGCATACACTACAATGGTTACAAAGGAAAGGGCCCATAATGCTGAACCGTTGTGTTCCCTAACACCAAGGCATACCTTAGTTTAAACACAAAAAATGGGTTTCCCTTTTATATATGGATTCCTGACAGCAGCTTTGGAGATTACTTGCTTTTTATTATTTTATCATTTTTAGCTTATCCACCTACACACAGTGACGCACAGTTCATTTTTAAAGCATTGATTCATTGGTCTTGTGTTGTGCGCACAGTTCCTGATCCACTGTAGAAGCATGAATATTACCTCCGAGTGGTGGTGCTGGGGAGAGTGCCACCTTTGGAAACCATGCATCATTTTCTGCGCATGGCTTCTGATCCAACAGAGGATTCTCCATCTTTCCCATGCACAATGACCTGCCTCGATCAGCCAATGACTGTTGCATAAGATCGTCATAGAACCATTACGTTACATTTGCTTAATAGGCTTGGGACAAAGGTTTCATGAGCTGACAGCGCTCATCAGCTGATGGCGCTGATTATTAACCCAAATGACTTTCAATATATGCAAGTCGTTTTTTCTTTCTCTTTCAGATTCTTGAACTCCCAGGTAGACAATACAGGCTAAACCTTGAACTCTTCTGTGTAGTGGCAGCTCTGTCTGAGAAAGTGACACAGCTTGAGTAAGTGAAAATATAAACCAAAGCCCATCTGCAGTGACCAAACTGATTAGCGACTGTGGCTATTTTGCAGCTTCAATTTTAGAAGAAGAAGGCAGAACAAAATAGCTGGTGGAAAATATTTCGATGGAAACCAGTTCATATAATTAGAGCCAATCCACGCAATCACTTTTGGGGCTTTCGGACATGTATGTGGTTCTAGTCATTCCAATTAAAATGTTCCCATAACAGTTAATCTGCAAACAGTTTAGCAAATAAATCTTGCTGCCCTAATACAAATGATTTCCTTGTTATTTAAACATCAAATGAATGAATCCATGTCTATACAGTATAGGAACTGTTATACCTGGGATTTCCCCCACACACACTTGTTTCTGATTTATGATATTGTAGGAGCCATGTCTTATTGCTTTATTTGTAACATATATGAGGAGTAAGTGTAAACACAAGACACTTAATTGCAAAAAAAATGTTTACTGGAACAATAGTAATTACAGAGGTACTCGGTCTGGCTAAGCATAGTTCTTGGTTTTAGCATGAACCTGCTATGGTTTATTGGGTTCATCAGGAAGTGATTCAAGTGTTTTGTCTATATATTTAAAAGCCCAAAATAAATTGTATCATCTTCCCAGTGACTTCATATCAATTTATTCATTATACAAGAACCAAGTTGTTTATTTGTCTGGTGGTCAGTTTGATGAAGTCATCCTTGGATGAGAATGTCAAGCCTTCTCGTTAATGTGTCATCTTCATGCTTTCTGTCAATAAACATTTGTCATTTGAGGCAAAGCATAATGTATAGTTAGGTTGTGGTAGAGAGCTGAATTCACAATGTGTATCACTTATGAAAATATTTTCTTCCTAAAGGAAGTTCATTTATTCTTACAGTTAGGGCTACCATCAAAACCAATCAGATGCAGAACTCAGGGGTTGCTAAAAAAAATCTGCCATAATTTATTGAATCCACTTGATTTTTTTCTCTGGGGTGTATGGATGTTAGGGGAGTGTTAGAACCTCTGGTGGGGGACACACTGCGTTCCTTCTGGGGTATTTCTCCACCTCTGGTCCCACCCTGCACTCAGTTCTCACCTGTGGTTCATAGAAGCTGTCAGCATGCGACAGCAACCACGCCCTGGCTGGCTAAACCAGATGAGGGTAGCCAATGGGCCTCAAACCCTTGGTGAGTTTGGCACTTCCCCTGCATGCAAAGTTGTACAGGCTCTGGTGTATTGATACCAATAGTGGGTCCAATGGTCATGAAGGCAGTTTCTGTATGTGCTGTAGATGGAAGCGAAGGACAGATGAGGCTCATCAACCTAAGAGATGGAATACTGTAATCCTAAACCTCCACTGTCTTGTGGGATAGCTTTGGAAGAAGAAAGGGCTAATGAGTAGATCCTATAAAAATAAGCAGTGGAGTCCCTAATACTCTTGGATGGCACCTTAAACGCCTCCTTATGCCAACTCCTGCAGCCAAGATGGTACTTAACATATTACTTTCCTTTCCTTTGGATCACATCAGTGATGCCAAGAGGAGGGTCTTGTTGTCTGGGCATTCTGGGACCTCCATACACACTGCCCATACATCATGGGAAGGTCACTTCAGTGCTGCTCACTGCATTTGCCTTCTTCTAAATTTAATCAAAGAGGCATATGGAATAAATATGCATGTATAATAATAGCTCAGGCTTTTAAGGTCAGCTAGTTTAATGTGCAACAGCCATTTGTATGCACAATAACGAATCCTTCAATATTCATTTTTTAAAAATAAAAATTCATCTCTGGTTCCAGATCAGCCGAAATAAGATAAGGTTGCTTTGGGAAGTTTTGAAACAGGACTGTTAAATTCCAGTGATGGAAGCAGGCAAGGAAGTTGGATTCCCCTAAACATCCTTATAATTGCCTCCTTTTATATTGCCTTAATCACACTGGTTTGAATCTAAATCATTTTTTTTTAAATAAATTTTTATTCAATTTCCAATTTATCCAATTAAAATAATAAAAAAACATTCTTTTATACACAACATTATAAATTTTCATCTAACATTTTGCTCTGCCGAGCTACGACTTCCCCCCCTCCCTTCATGCGGGTTTCTTGTTTACTACATTTTTGCAGTTCCTTTTTGACTGTTTGGTCAATTCGTAGGATTTATTTCAATCCTGCAAGTGTTTTTAAAGATCTACAATTTTTCTCCATATAATCCACATATTTACTCCAGTCTTTTTGAAACCTTGTCTCCCCCTGGTCGCGGATCTTGCAAGTCATCCTTGCGAGTTCAGCATAGTCCATCATTTTAATCTGCCACTCCTCAATCGTTGGAATTTCTTGTAATTTCCATTTTTGGGCTAACAAAGTCCTAGCCGCGGTTGTCGCATACATAAACAATACTTGATCTTCTTTTCTAATCTCTCCTCCCATTATTCCTAGTAAAAATGCTTCAGGTTTTTTTGGGAAAGTATATCTAAACATCTTTTTCAGCTCATTATATAACATCTCCCAAAATCTTTTTACCTTATCGCATGTCCACCACATATGATAAAATTCACCATCTCTCTCTTTACATTTCCAGCAAGTTTTGTCACTCATTCTATACATTTTGGCTAATTTAACTGGTGTTAAATACCATCTATACATCATCTTATACACATTTTCTTTCAAAGCAGTACATGCTGTAAATCTCAACGTTTGAGTCCATAATTTCAACCACGCGTCATAATCAATATTGTGCCCAAAATCTTTTGCCCACTTGATCATCACTTCTTTTGTCAACTCATCCTTCGTATACCATTCTAATAACAAATTATACATTTTTGACAGAAGCTTTGTTTTGCCTTCTAGCACTTCTATTTGGAATTTGGACCTTTTGTCCTCAAATCCTATTTTCCTGTCTTCCCTAAGAACATCATTTATTTGATGGTATTGTATCCATCCTGTTAAAACTCCTTTAATTTCTTCATAGGGTTTAAGTCTCCATCCTTTATCAGTTCTTATCAAGATTTCCTCATAAGTGGCCCACCTCCCCTCCATATTTACTTTCTTCACTGTTAATACCTCTGCTGGTGAAACCCACCATGGTTTTTTGGTCTCTAACAGCATTTTATTTCTTTCCCACACCTCGTACAGAGATCTTCTTATCACATGATTGGTAAACCCAGTATGAGACTTCTTTTTGTCATAACATAAATATGCATGCCACCCAAATCTATTGTTAAAACCTTCCAAATCTAGCAGGTCAGTATTCTTCAACGTTATCCACTCTTTAATCCAACACATACAAGACGCTTCATAATAAAGTCTTAAATCTGGCAGGGAGAAACCACCTCTTTCTTTTCTGTCTACCAAGATTTTATGTTTTATTCTAGGTTTTTTCCCCTGCCAGAGAAATCTTGACAAAATCTTTTGCCATTCTTGAAATTGTCTTGTACCCTTCACCACAGGTATAGTTTGAAATAAGAATAACATTTTAGGTAGGATATTCATCTTAATTGCTGCTATTCTTCCTAAGAATGACATGTTCATATTAGTCCACCTTTCCAGGTCTTTCTTTATTTCTCTCCATACTGGTTCATAATTGTCACTATATAAATTAATGTTCTTTGCTGTCATCCATATTCCAAGGTATTTTACTTTTTTTGCCACATCAAAACCATATTTTAGATGTAGCTCTTGCTTTTCCTCTTTCGTCATATTCATTGCCATCACCTTTGTTTTCTGTCTATTTAATTTAAATCTTGCTAATTGTCCAAATTTCTCAATTTCTTCTATGGCCGCTGCAACACTTTCATTAGGATTTTCTAGTGTTAAGACCAAATCATCCGCGAAGGCTTTCACTTTGAATTGCTTTGCACCTACTTTAATTCCTCTAATAGTTGAAAGATCTCTTAATCTATTCAATAGTACTTCCAGGACCATGATGAATAATAAAGGGGATAAGGGACACCCCTGTCTAGTTCCTTTTGTGATGTCAAAATATTCCGTTAATGTGTTATTAATTATCAATCTTGCTTTTTGTTCTGAATATATTGCCTCAATCCCATTCAAAAAAGAATCTTTGCCAACCATCGATTCCAGATTTTTCTTCATAAACTGCCAAGATATATTGTCAAATGCTTTCTCTGCATCCACAAACATTAATACTGCTGGCTTATCTATCTTGGTTTCCAGATATTCTATTACATCTATTATATGTCTGACGTTGTCCTTTAACTGTCTACCAGGAAGAAAACCAGCTTGATCCTTATGTATCATTTCATTCAAAACTTCTTTCAATCTCTTGGACATAATGTCTGCAAAAAGCTTATAATCGTTGTTCAATAAAGAAATTGGTCTATAATTTCTGACTTCTAAGCCATCCGCTCCTGGTTTTGGAATCAATGTAATATACGCTTCCTTCCATGTGTTTGGGATCTTTCCTCCTGCAAGAATGTCATTCATCACTTCTTCTAAAATCGGTATCAACTGTCCGTTTAAAACTTTATAATATTTTGCTGATAATCCATCTGGTCCTGGGGCTTTTCCTACTTTCATTCTCGTTATTGCCTGATGTACTTCTTGCCTTGTTATCCTATTATTAAGTTTCTTTCTTTCCTCTTCTGGGATTTGTTTCAGTCCATGTTTGCTTAAATAATCACTGATCTTCTTCTCCTCTTCTTTCTTTTTACAATACAACTCTTTGTAAAACTTTTGAAAGGCTTTCTTTATTTCCTTTGGCTCCTCAGTCACTTTTCCTTCCATATTTATCTTCACTATCATATTTTGATTTTGACGTTTCCTTAATTGCCATGCCAATAATTTTCCTGTTTTGTTCGCTGATTCAAAATTTTTTTGTCTCATCTGCTTTATTTTCCATTCTATCTCCTGACTGATCAACATAGAGAATTGTGTCTGTAACATCTTTATATTATGTTTGATTTGTTGATTCTCTGGTTTATCTATCAGGTTTTTCTCATTTTCCATGAGACACTTCAGGATTTCCTCCTTCTTCTTTTCTTTCTTTCGTTTCAGGAAACTATTTTGCTGTATTAGAAAGCCTCTCATTACTGCTTTACTTGCGTCCCATACCATATCAAGTCCAGTATCTTTATATAGATTCCAATGAAAATAATCTTTCAGGATATTCTTAGCTTTTACTACCACCTCTTTATCTTCGAAAAGCTCCTCATTCATTCTCCACCTAAAGGAATTCTGATCTTTGCTTTTCATTTCCATAAATATTGAATTGTGATCTGATAGTGTTCGTGGTATTATCTCTATTTTACTCACCCTGGGTACTAGTTCTTTGGAGATCCATATATGATCAATTCTTCCAGAACTTTGATTTGGTTCTGAAAAGAATGTAAACTGTTTAAGCGTAGGATGCTTTAACCTCCAAATATCCACTAGGCCCAGGTTTTCTACCAATTCAAAGAAGGATTTTGGTAACTTGCCTTCATTCTTCCTTTTCTTTGTCCTATCCAATTCTGGTACTGTCACTCCATTGAAATTGCCCATAAGCACTATCTTTTGGTCCATATACTCTGCTAACCTTTCTTCCAAATTCTTGTAAAATTCCGCTTTGTTCTCATTCGGTGCATAGATTCCCACCACCAGCATTTTTTCTCCTTGGGTCGATATTTGGACCGCTATCACTCTTCCTTCTTCATCTTTAAACATCAGATTTGGATCCAATTTGTCTTTTATATACAAAACCACTCCTCTCTTTTTATTTTCTACTGAATTTATAAATTCTTTACCCAACCTTTTATTTCTAAGAATATAATTGTGTTTTTTCGCCACATGTGTTTCCTGAAGACAGATTATATCCAAATTCTTCTTCTTCAAAATATGATCAATTTTATTTCTTTTCACTTTGTTATTCAATCCATGTACATTCCAAGTATGTATCTTCAATGATGCCATTTTACTTCCTAATATCAGGAAGATAAGATTTTATCTAGTCTTGGTCGGGTTCTGTACTTAAATCTTTATCTTCTTCCTCTTCTTCACTCTCTGACTCTTTATCCTCTTCCTCTTTTTTCTGTTCTTCTTCTTCTGATTTCTCTTCCTCTCCTTCTTTTTTCTTTCTTCTTCTTCTTTGTGGTTTTGGTTCTTCTTCCTCTTCTGCAGTCGCTTCAGCTAGGGTAGCCAGGTCTGGGCTCAGCTCTCCCAAAAATTTTTCATACTTTCTCAAGAATTTCCCAATGTCATGCATACTTGTCAGCACATGTCTTTTCTCTTTATAGAAAAACATTATTCCTTCGGGGTATTCCCATCTATGCTGGATTCCATTTTTCCTAAGCAGGGCCACCATTGCTTTATAATTGTCACGTTTTTTCAAAAATCTTCCTGGAATTTCTTTAAACACGATTATAGGCTTGCCTCCGATGATTAGCTTGTTGGTGAAGCTCAGACTTAAAATCTCATTTTTCATCTCCATTGTGTTGAGAACCACCACGCAATCACCAGGTGCTTTCCTTGCCTTGGCCTTTGCTGATTTTACCTTAATTCTGAATACATTCACAATTGTCTGGCTCACTTCTTCATCCGTCTTTCCCATCCATTTCGCCAATTCGGCAATTATCCTTGACTTAATATCTTCTCCCGATTCTTCAGGGATACCCCTTAATTTCAAATTCAATTGCCTTTGCTTCATTTCAATTAATGCCAAATTATCAAGCATTTGTTCATGTGCCCGGTCCATTTTCTTCATACTATCTTTCACTTTGTCAGTCTCTTTTTTAACCTCCTTTACCTCTTTTTGGGTCTTCTTGATTGTTTCTTCCATTGTTTTGGATCTCACCGACAAATCTTTTATTTGGGTTGATAATTCTCCCACAGCTCCTTCAATCTTCTTATCGATCTCTCCCAATTTTTTATCCATTCGTTGTTCACTGTGTTTAAATTCATCTTTAATTTTTTGCCATAGAGCTTCTAAATCCTTGACTTCTTCTTGCTTTGAACCTCTTCTGTCTTTTGGTGTGCTTGCTGACTTCTTTTCTTCTTTACCAGCCATTCTTCTACAAAAAAACAGAAAAGAGGGGAAATTCCCCTCTTCACCACTAGGGGGACCAGTATTAATAAATTCCTACAGTGTACCTACAATAACCCAACCACCCCCAGATGGCGCTGTAATAAATTCCAATACCTAGAATCAACAGTTATTCCGTCTGCCACTGGGTGGATTACTCTGAAACCTCAAGTCTTTCCAGTACTTTTCCACTCCCAGAGACAGAGAACCAGCAGTTTCTAGTTACATTAAATCAAACCCTTCTAGCAAGTTCCTTCTTTATCCCTCCAACAGTCAAGTCACCCTTGGAACCTGAAACAAAGAAGCCAAGTCTCGCAACTCTTCAGCCACTTATAGGCTTAATCCACAGTTCGCTCCAATAAGACCCAAAAAAAGAAAGAGAAAAGAAGCCAAATACTTCAGCCACTTGTAGGCTTAATCCAAATAAGGGAGAATGAAGATCCCAGATCCGCAGTTCCCAAGCAATAAACCCCTCTTCAGCCACTTGCTGGCTTAATCCAAAGTCGACCCCCCCTTTCCAGCCTCTCAGTTGGTGGGAAACGTTTTTACTTTGTTCTTAATTTTAGCCAAGGAAAAAAAAAAGGGGGCAGCCTCCGTCTTTCCCCCCTTCGGTGCTGCAGCGATACAAGCAAAGCACTCAGGCAACTCAAAGCTCCTCTGCATTCAGGGCTAGAGCGCAGAAAATATAAAGTTCCCAGATCGCTTGCAGTTCCACCCCCAGGAAAGAGACAAGGTAACAATATAAAAGCTCTAAGCAATTCTTTTCCACCCTCAAAAAATTGCCTTGTTACAATGTAATCAAGGACTTCTGAAAAACTCACTCCGCAGGCAATCAGTTTCACTTTCCGTCGCTCAGCTCCTACGATCTCTTCTCTGCGCCATTTTTCCCCGCTGTTGGGACGGACTCCCTTTTTGCGCCCCACAGCTTCATCAATCCGATTGTTAACTTCAATCCAAAATCAATTTCACCTTCTTTATTCCTCAGATTAATTATAATTTAAGGAAGCTTGCTGCTTACCATCGGAAGCCAGAGACTGCACTTAACGGAGTCAGTGGTCTCTCCCCCTTCGCGCCCGCAGCTCAATCCCTCTCCCGGCTCCCACGCAGTAAAAACCGGGTGAAGGAGAGCACGCAGGGCGCTGCTGGGTGCCACGACACTCAGGGTAACCCCCCCTGAGGTTTTTGAGGTCCGCGGAGCCTTCGCGTGACCTCTAAAGGCTCCGTTAAGTTCGGGATTCCCCGGAGGGCTATCCCGCGCTTCCTTCGATGGCCGCAGCTCACCGGAAGTCGAATCTAAATCAAACTGGTTTGAATCTGAAAAGAACAAGGTGTATTACACTCTGTGGGGCTTCCCCACTTGCTAGCTCCCACCGCAGCTTCTTGTATCTCCTATCCACAAAGTTCCTCCTGAAGGTCAGAGAACCCTCCCAAACAGCATGAGATGTGGTACAGAGGGTTGCAGCAGGAGGAAATTGGGATGGGGAAGGTTTGCTCAAGCCCTACTAACTTCCACCAGTAAGCAAAGATGAGTTGAGGGGATTCTTTGCATAGTATGCCCAACAAGGCTGGGTCTTGTTGATTTTCACAGGCAACTAGTTCACTTTAGAAACTTATTTCAAAATATTTAAATGATAAAATGAAGACAGAAGTTATAAGCCCAGGTCTGGAGCACATATTAAATTATGTGAATTTGGGAATGTGCCCATAAAGAGTCGTACCTTGGAAGTAGAACGGAATCCATTCCAGAAGTCTGTTCAACTTCCAAAACATTCAGAAACCAAAGTGAAGCTTCTGATTGGCTGCAGGAAGCTCCCACAGCCAATCGGAGGCCGCGGAAGCCCCGCCAGATGTTCGGCTTCCAAAAATAGTTCAAAAACCGGAACACTCACTTCCAGGTTTCAATTGTTCGGGAGCCGATTTGTTTGGGAGCCAAAGTACAACTGTATATGATCTTGATTAGTACCCAGTCTCCAGTTACTCTGTGTTGTGGTATTCAAAATGGGGCTACTGATGCAGTGGGACTGTACCACAGGTGCTTCTACATGTGGGCACCCAAAGTATGTGTAAAAGACACGGCAGCACACACAAGAGAGACTGAAATGTGATGGTCCAGGTGGAACTTTGCAAAAATCCCTAGCCTCAGGTACAGGAAAACAAATTGAAAACAGCTTTGCAAAATAAGTGGGGTTTAAAGATAAATTTAGAAGAGAAGATCGATTTGACTTTTATGGACAGAGTGGGGAAGACTGACATCTATTAGATATGTCATCTGGACTGTTAGGGACAATCACAAAGGCATGATTGCAAATGCTTTATAGTAACATCATATGCCATATGCAAAATTGTATGTGGCAGATATAGTGGGTCTTCCCAGACTTCTTTTGTCTCTGTCTTGACTCTCAAGAAAAGTGGCACATTGATGTCTTTTCAAAGCAAGCGTCACAGTCAAGATGACAAATTTTGACTCCTGGGTGGGTGGGAGGAGGACACCCTTAATTCAGATCATCAAAGGGTGCCTCTTATTGACAGCTATTCCATTTGCCTGATAAAAGTCTTGTATCTATGAAACCTGATGGGAATGTGATAGCAGCTGTGTATAAGAAGGCCACCAATAAAAAGCTTTCATAATGTTTTCCTCCCCTGGTTGCAATATTGAAAACAAGCTTGTGGCTACAAACACTGCTGCAGCTGATCCTTGAAACTTTGTTGTAGGATAAACGGTCTGCTCCCTTCCATAACACTTGCAAATGCAAGAGACTCTGGTCTCAGACAGGAGTTCCGCCATGGTGGCTCATTAGTCCTTGTGCCCCCTGAAATTAAATGATACCCTTGGGCAAAATCTAAATTAAGTTACTGTGGAAAACTAAAAATAGAACACATTGCATCCCTTTGCTTCTCGCTATAGGATTGAATATTTTCTCGCACCTAAGAAAGCGGGGCATTTTTGGTCTCCAAGGAAGTTAGCCTGTTTCCTTGGAGACTGTTTCCTTTAGACACAGCAGAGTTGCTGAGGGGATGCCTTCACTGCTTACCTTGGCAACCATGAATCGCTTAATACTCTGCCCATGAATGCAGGCCTTTCAGTGCATTAGCCCTTTGCCCGCAGGTATAAACATTCTTTCATGAAGAAAAAAAAGGTTGACAGGACTGTATGCTACATAGATTCCATTTTTAAAAACGGTAAACAAAAGCATATTATCCAACAGAATAATTCCATGAAAACACGTTAGCTGTGCAGTTTAGTTGTGCAGATCCTGAATATGATCAAATGTCCGGTTCCATGATCAGCAGCCATATTGTGCTACGGCCATGAAGAAAAGGACCATGGAAAAGCTTAATGGGAGGTTTTGTGGCTTCTATAAAATGGGATGCCATGGCCGATGTTTATGAGGAAGACAGTTGCAAAGGAAGAGCAGGTCTCCCGCTGGTCTTTCTTACTGGCATGAGGTTTGAAGATGTTGAGGGCAGCAAAGGTATGACTGAATAGTCCTCCCAGCCGTACGACTTCACAGGCTTTTTTTTTTTTTTTAATGTCTCAGTAGGCAAACACTACAGGCAAAATTCTCAAAATATTTACCAATTCACAGTCCTTATGCTGGAATAAAAAGGGATCTGTTGTTCTCTTCCAGTAAAGAAGGCAATTGCAAAAGGGCTGCATCAAAAATAATTCACTCTCCTCCCTTTAGTAAACTGGAATTTGATGCAATACTGTATCAGTCATAGGGCTTATATTACATTTTTCTAAATGAGTTAGCCATTCCCGTAACTTCATGAATACTTTACCAGGGCAGGGGGTGGTGAGAGTTAAAAAAACATAATGGTCATAATGGCTCCTTTGTACCTCCTAAGTGGAAGGTGTCCAGATTGCACAAGCAAAACACAAGGAGAAAACTTCCGCAAAAGTATGGCTGGGGTGTGTGTGTTTCTGCCTATGAGTTTGATTGATCAACAGCCAGTGTTGGTGCTTTTCCCCCATAATCTCTAACAATGCAATGTGTCTTTTTAACTGATGCAAAAAGCAAAAGATCCCAGCTTTTCGTATTAGCTTATCTGACAATTTTATAACCAGATGGAATGTGAACATGCCAGAAATGAGAAGGAGAAGGAGAAGGAAGACAGTAACTCCTAAACCTAGCTAGGAACTAGGTGGCCAAAACAAGATTAGCAATTTTGCTGGCATCCTCCCCAAACAGGAAGCATTATACTGATAGAGAAAACATTTCATTTTCAAGAGCTGTCTTCTCACAGTTACATACATTTTTCATTCCTTGTTTAGAACCTAAAGTTCTTCCATGTGTATTTTTAGCAAGT
The DNA here is from genome assembly GCF_965207765.1 of Zootoca vivipara. Lineage (NCBI taxonomy): Eukaryota > Metazoa > Chordata > Lepidosauria > Squamata > Lacertidae > Zootoca > Zootoca vivipara. The sequence goes on along the minus strand of NC_142586.1, from coordinate 56,648,862 downwards.
TCATCTGCAAAATAGTGTAACTAACACACCCAATTAATACAACAACATTTTTCTTTGGTAGTCTCTGTAGGACATACTAATCACTTCAGGGTGCACTCCCTTTCTTTTCTCACTCTGTCCCTTAGTGTCACCTCCTCTTCAACCGCTTTGTACAGAATTGGCTTCCTCCCAGTAATACATCAGGCTGGCACCATCACACTTCAAACTATGTCCCAACTGGAAGGTTGCCCATTGCCCTGTGAGTGCCAACAATTAATCCAGCAGCCTGTGTCATTTATGTGGCACACGTTCAACTCCTTTTCACTGTTTTCTTAAAGCTTTGCGGAACAAAGCGTTGTGCTCATTGCTTGGAAAATTTAAGGAATAATGCCACTAAGTTGCCACTGAGGTTGCAATCCTGAAACTGTTTCTTTTGTTGCCATGACTCTTAAACAGTCAAATAGTCGCCAGCTTTCCCCATGACTGACATGCACAAGAGTCCAGTTCACAAAGGAGCAGATAAATAGGGCTCCTTCATATGACCTCTTCCTTGAGCATTCATCTTGATTTACTTGTGGGATGTTTGTATGTCAGCATTCAACATTGCATTTCCCCATCACTTTACTAACTGCCAAAATCCCATTGGAAAAAGTGGATTTGTTGCCACTATGGCAACAGAGCACTTTTATTCATTTCAATTATGCAAACCTGTTTCCAGGTTATGATTGAATCCCTCCTGCAAAATGATGACACCTTGGAGACACGCACTATTATTTGTGCAATAGGCACCCCTTCATCTTTGTGCTCACTGTGGAGATCTACAAAATGCAGAGCTGCACCTGTTGCAGAATCTCCTAGAAAACTGTGCTTGCTACTAATCTGCAATCAGCAGGTGTTTGAAACGGTCACCGCTGCCTCTTCCGCAAAAGATGAGTATTAGAGTCAGCAACTCAGGAAGATTCCAACCAAAAAGACATTTTAAATAGCTGCTGATGCCCTGTAGGTGCCGATGGCAACCTGTTGGGAATTGAGAAATGGCCAGATCCATGTGCAGTTAATAAACATTCTGTTGAGCCAGTCCAGTAAGAAAAGTGTTCAAGGAGGAAAAAGACCATGACATCAGTGCTATAATTTTGACAAACCTTGAATTAAATTATTGCAGCTTTAATTCCTTGTGTGAAACATTCTATCAATGAAAAATGTTTACAATCCCTGTCACTCTGCTGTTAAAAACCTGAAGAGTAATTTCATTTATGTAATTCATAAAAAGGAGCAGATGTTGAAATAATCTTATCTTGGTTTCCTCACCCATAGCCCAGTGATTAAGAAATTGGTCAATAAACTGGATTTTGAAGCCTTAAGCGTTCGTATTGAGAAAGCAAAAGATCTCTGGCATCTCCTCCAGGACGATGAAGGAGAAAAAGGAAGGGAAACAAACAGAATGACTGGAGGATCAGTCAGCATTCGTCGACTGGCACTTGAGTTGGCAGCAGGTGGATTTTCATTGGAGGCTATTAATTTTGTAAGTCAAACCCTTCACAATCCCATTTTCTTTTCATGGCTGGATGGCACCCGTCCAAAATCTCTGGTTGCATTTCCTGAGATGATCACTTTCATCCACTCCCCTTGAAATAATTACATACTTATATGATACTTTTCAGAGGCTTGGACACTTTTGACTGTGAAGAGCTAAACATAAACCTGTAGAGACGGATCTCCTTGCTATGACTTTAGGCTTCTAGACCTAGGCTTACTGTACCATGTACGATCCAAAACATCATATATGCCTTCGGTCATTTGGCCTAGTTGTTTTCAGCTGAGAGTAGCATTAGTAGAATGAGAGCGTATCAAATGGCGCTAGCATTTAGTATAAATTATATATTGCAGCTATATGGTAGGTAAGGCAGATTATAAGGTCAGATCTTTTCATTGACACAGTAGGTCAGGTCAATTCAGATGTTTTTCTCTCTTAACCATTTTGCTTCTTAATCATAAACTCTTCATAGAAAAGGATATAGGTTACATTTCCTTCTATTACAAAACAGATATAGGGCTTTATTGTCCCTTAATTTTATTTAGTACATTAACTGACTGTATTCTTATTGCGCCCATACAAACATATTCTAAGAACTACCATTTTGGAGCAGATGAAAGATTGAACTAACTTGGTATTCTATATTTGAAAACAGCGAAACACTGCTTCACTGATTTTGAATCTTTTTGTAACAACGCCTAAAGTCTTTCCATTGCCAGAGATCATTCAGCAGATGCTACAATGAGTTTCCTACCATATGGTGGTCACTTTTGTGAGGAACTGAAGCCACAGCACAGCACATGGCTTGTATCAGGAGCACTGGCTTTCCCTCACTATTGAGGGGCCAATGTCAGATGTCATGCACCACGTGACACAGCAAGGTGACGTAGAGCACAGCAACATCACCTCTCAATATTGATGGGGTCTGGCCCTCTCCTTAAGAATTTCAGGGGAGCCCAAAGTGCCTCCTTCCCCCCACAAACTGGCACACCTGGCTTGTATCCAATGTTAGTCATACTCATATTAGTCTCGTTAAAATTAATGATCATGACCAATCTAGATATTAGTTGGCTACATGCATGCTTCCTTAGGCTTATTGTGCATTTGTTTAGTCATTTAGTCGTGTCTGACTCTTCATGACCCCATGGACCACAGCATGCCAGGCAGTCCTGTCTTCCACTGCCTCCCACATTTTGGTCAAACTCATGTTCGTAGCTTCGAGAACACTGTCCAACCATCTCATCCTCTGTCGCCCCCTTCTCCTTGTGCCCTCCATCTTTCCCAACATCAGGGTCTTTTCCAGGGAGTCTTCTCTTCTCATGAGGTGGCCAAAGTATTGGAGCCTCAGCTTCAGGATCTGTCCTTCCAGTGAGCACTCAGGGCTGATTTCCTTCAGAATGGATAAGTTTGATCTTCTTGCAGTCCATGGGACTCTCAAGAGTCTCCTCCAGCACCATAATTCAAAAGCATCAATTCTTCGGCGATCAGCCTTCTTTATGGTCCAGCTCTCACTTCCATACATCACTATTGGGAAAACCATAGCTTTAACTATACGGACCTTTGTAGGCAAGGTGATGTCTCTGCTTTTTAAGATGCTGTCTAGGTTTGTCATTGCTTTTCTCCCAAGAAGTCACTTCTTTTAATTTCGTGACTGCTGTCACCATCTGCAGTGATCAAGGAGCCCAAGAAAGTAATCTCTCACTGCCTCCATTTCTTCCCCTTCTATTTGCCAGGAGGTGATGGGATCAGTGGCCATGATCTTAGTTTTTTTGATGTTGACCTTCAGAACCATATTTTGTGCTCTCCTCTTTCACCCTCATTAAAAGGTTCTTTAATTCCTCCTCACTTTCTGCCATCAAGGTTGTGTCATCAGCATATCTGAGGTTCTTGATATGTCTTCCGGCAATCTGAATTCCGGCTTGGGATTCATCCAGTCCAGCCTTTCGCATGATGAATATTGTGCATTAGCTCACATTATTGACAATCTTATCTGCCATTCTTTTGCCCTCCATTTCTCATCCCAGAACTCTTATTGGGCTTCTGCTCCCTGTTCTCTGCAATCTCAAGCACATAGGTGGTAGCCCAATCCTATGAGCTGCTGCTGCACCGACATGATAGTGCATATGGTCAGATGCAGGAGCTCAAGCACTTTCACGTGGAATACAATGCTTCAGCTGCACCATTGCTGGCAAAGTGAAAGCTACCAGCACTTGCGACAACAGCCACAAGGATCCTACTAGCCCAGAGATAGAAAGAAGAAAAAGTCCCTACCAGAGAGGAATGGCAAAACCAAGCTAATGGCAAAGCTGACTGGAAAACTCTGGAAACAAGGGGACAAAAACTTTATAAAAGAATGGGAAAAATTATAAGTTATTTAGGAGACCACTGTAAGCAGATAGAAACATTGGCAGGATTTTGATTCTACTTGTAGTGTAACAAATACCGTGGACAATATCATATTTAGAGTATGGAAGTATATGCAGTTGCAAATGTTCAAAATGGCACCCCATGGAGGGGGTGGGGGGAAGTCGCGACATTTGGAGTATATGGATATCTGTTTGAATTATTACAAATTTGTATTTGTAAAATCAAATAAAAACGATTTCCAAAAAAGAAAGAAAGCCAGCAGCACTCATGGGCCAATGCTTTCTGTGCTAATCATGTATGTGACATCCCAAAAATGAAAGTGGATGTGATTATGATCATTTCTATCATTTTTTTTATTTTTTGTTTTTTGATGCACAGAGTGCTTTGCAATTCATACCTCATTCATTCTTGCAATGACCCGTTGGTGGGTTTGGTTGGCTGATTATGACTTTTTCCAGGCCACCCAGTGAGCTTTGTAGCTGAGCAACTACATGAACCTGAGTAACCCACTGTGACCAATTTCAAATTATACCGTATCCAATGCACCACATTACAATTCCTAAGCACAACCTCATGCTTCCTTTTAAACCCTGTTCCAAGGATTTTATCTGGCAAGCAGGGTGGAAATGGCAGCTTTGAACCATTTACCAGGAACTGGATCCAGCTGTAGTGGTAGCAGCACAAAACACAGCCAATCAATAGGATTGTAAAAGCTACAATTCTCAACTCAGTCCTTGAACTGTCCAAATAGAAGCCAATTGGACATGTCAACTGGAGTAAGTAGGTCAGAAGGAGGAAGAGGAAGAGGGAGCGGAAGAAGAAGAAGAAGAAGAAGAAGAAGAAGAAGAAGAAGAAGAAGAAGAAGAAGAAGAAGAAGAAGAAGAAGAAGAAGAAGAAGAATCCAACCTCCGCAATGCAGGAATATTCAGCTGTCCCATAAAAGGATCAAACCTGCAACCTTGGAAAGGAGGAGGAGGAGGGATGCTAAGGATCATAATGACTAGCAATCTGAATGAAATGTGAAGAGAATTTGTAGACACTTTTTTTTTAAAAAAAGTCACCACTTTGTATGAAGAGAGAGGAAAGCTTTAATATAACTCCCAAGCCCCCTGCTTTTTGATTTAAGGGAAGGAAAAACAACAACTGTGAAAGTCAAAACCACTGGGTTCAGCTTCATCGGCCAGCTCCTAAAAATAGGCCTGCTTTTTTATGGAAAGGTATACAAAGTACAAGAGAAAAAACAGGCAATTTGAACGAAACTTCTCCAAGTCGTCTGAATTTGGTGCCAAACATACAGGGCAGGCTGATAGTTAAGAGGCCTCTTGTCCCATTTTTGGATCTTTAAAGGCACTAGTGACTAAATACTCCATGCTGGGAAGCAACCATGGAAAATAACTTGATCTTCAGTGAACAAGCAGTCTAATCATTTTAACCATTCTTTGAGGTTTGCTTTTATGTAATTCAGCTTAATGACTTTAGCAGGCTCCTTCATCAGGGTTTTGTTTTCACATACGGAAGGATCACTGGCCTATGTGGTGCTTAAAAGCAGAACAATATGATTCCAAATCCTATCTGGATACAACCTTTTGGAGAATCCAAAATGTACTTTGCTTCATTCTTGGGCATCTCTGCTAACTGCTCCAAAAAGAGCCTTTGCACAATCTTTATTTCAATAGTTCCATGCTGAGGGAAAAGGGAGCTATTTCTCAATTGGTGCAAATTTTCCATTCTAAACACACATCTATACACACATTCAGTTTTGCCAGCATATATTCTAATGAGCTGGGCTTTGGTCATTACATGATAAAAACATTTCCCCCTTCAAATTCAGGGGCAGCTGTCAAGAAGCAAGGACAGAAACCAACGAGTAAAACAGAATGTCACCAGGTTGACGTGGAATTTTTCCTGTTAGGCCTATGTGCATGGGTACTTATAAATATACCAACATAGGTTCTTGGATAAATAAGAATCCACAGCCTTCTTAAATAATTGACAGCATCTGTAGCAGGCTAGTGAGAATTGTTTAACTTCAGTGCCATTCTCCAATGCAAGTAACTATTGTGGATGAGAAGCTGGTAGGCATGTCTAGCTATCACACGTGTTTGTCTGACAACCCAACCCTAACCCAAAGTCCCTGGACAGTTGCCAGCACTTCTCCAGGGCTCCTGGTTCCTCTAGGTGCATTGAGGGAGCCTTGTCTATGGCAGTGGTGGACCTTGGGATCTCAAATGACAAAATTTGATGCGCCTCCACCTGTTAGTTGTGGCGCCCCTGCTGTGCCCCCAAGGCACTGCACCCAACTAGATCAGGACATATATGTTGCTAAGTCCACTGTCAAGCAAAATTATACAGGTTCCATGCATTTCTAATTAAGAATCTTATTGTGAAAGCAACTTTCATAATTTTAAAGCTCTCTTGAAAATTTTCTTTTCAGGCCCTGCAGAAGTTCAACCGCGGAAAAGCAGGTGTTCTATCTTTCCTGGATTTTGTTACCTACATCCCCTTGTTTGTCGAAATCCACGAGGGCATAGTTCAGAATCCTCTTTCACTCATCCCAAACACTATTCCAGATCTGGAAGATGAGCTTCATACGAATGTGATTTAGAAACACAGAAATGCAAGGGGAATCCAGCAATGCAAGAAGACCCAGATATGGAAATCTCAAATACATATTTTTTATTTAATTAAGAATTTGCTTAAAGTTACTGCTGATTGCTGTACAAAGCTCAAATAACATTGTCGCGGTCAGTGTGATCATTAGAGATTCCCAGTGCAATAGAGACTTAGGTGAAAGTTTGTTGTAAGGTTGTTCTACTTTTTTCAAAGGCTATGTATGATTCAATATATTTAGTTATATTATAATCCTATACAGTGGTACCTCAGGTTTCGAATGTTGACGAATATTTCAGTTTTTGAACACCATAAACCCAGAAGTGAATGCTTCGGTTTTCAAACACACCTTGGAAGTCGAACATGCCACACAGCTTCCACTGAGTGCAAGATCCTGAGGCCTAGCTGTCAGTTGTTGAGTTTTTTGGTTTTTTAACGTTTCAGAACTCGAACGGTCTTCCAGAACAGATTACATTCGAATACTGAGATACCACTGTACATGCCTACTCATGTACTGGGTAATATTTTCATGAAACATCTGCTCCCTTGTAACATTAGATCAGCTTAACTCCAGTAACATTCACAGAACCAATAACAGCTCTTTAAATTCAAATTAATACTTTAATATACTGTACTATCATTGGCACACAGTTTTTTCTGTTCCCAAAACAACTTCTGTGTGCCCTAGAGCAAAGTTATCTTAACTACATAATTGTTTTAATTACTTTTAGCATAATAAAATTCATAGTTTTAATAATCAAGATATATTGGCATGGCTTTTATTGTGTGTGTGCGTGCGCGCGTGCGCGCCGCGCTTTTATGATTAAAACAATGTATGCAATCCTCCTCATCCTGGAGAGTAGTGACTAGTGGGGTGCCACAGGGTTCTGTCTTGGGCCCAGTCTTATTCAACATCTTTATCAATGACTTGGATGATGGGCTTGAGGGCATCCTGAGCAAGTTTGCAGATGACACCAAATTGGGATGGGTGGCTAATACCCCAGAGGACAGGATCACACTTCAAAATGACCTTAACAGATTAGACAACTGGGCCAAAGCAAACAAGATAAATTTTAACAAGGAGAAATGTAAGGTACTACACTTGGGCAAAAAAAAATGAAAGGCACAAATACAGGATGGGTGACACCTGGCTTGAGAGCAATACATGTGAAAAGGATCTAGGAGTCTTGGTAGACCACAAACTTGACATGAGTCAGCAGTGTGATGCAGCAGCTAAAAAAGCCAATACAATTCTGGGCTGCATCAATAGGAGTATAGCATCTAGATCAAGGGAAGTAATAGTACCACTGTATTCTGCTCTGGTCAGACCTCACCTGGAGTACTGTGTCCAGTTCTGGGCACCACAGTTCAAGAATGATACTGGCAAGCTGGAACGTGTCCAGAAGAGGGCAACAAAAATGGTCAAAGGCCTGAAAACAATGCCCTATGAGGAACGGCTTAGGGAGCTGGGTATGTTTAGCCTGGAGAAGAGAAGGTTAAGGGGTGATATGATAGCCATGTTCAAATATATAAAAGGATGTCATATAGAGGATGTCATATAGAGGTTGTTTTCTGCTGCTCCAGAGAAGCGGACACGGAGCAATGGATTCAAACTACAAGAAAGAAGATTCCACCTAAACATTAGGAAGAACTTCCTGACAGTAAGAGCTTTTCGGCAGTGGAATTTGCTACCAAGGAGTGTGGTGGAGTCTCCTTCTTTGGAGGTCTTTAAGCAGAGGCTTGACAGGCATATGTCAAGAATGCTTTGATGGTGTTTCCTGTTTGGCAGGGGGTTGGACTGGATGGCCCTTGTGGTCTCTTCCAACTCTGTGATTCTATGAATCCTATGCATTTTTTCTCAAAAGTTAGTCCCACTCAACTCAAATGGGACTTACTACAGAGTTTGTTTGTATAGCAGCGTAAGACACTAAAAATTGTTTGTGAGCTTTTTTTTTTTTTGTAAAAGGCATATGTGTCTATAAATAATAGTTTGGTGTCAAGACATTTTTCCCATCACAGCTGTTTGGGCTGCTTTGCTTACAGGGGAGGGGAAATGGATATATTATCTAACAGTTTCAGCTTGATGGGATTTAACAAATTTGCCCATCTCTGTTTCAAAATCAGAGGGAGACCTATTTCATCTTTAAAAATATTTTTGGTCAGAACCATTCCTTTTTTAAAAAAATGCTGTTTATGTATTAGCATCTAATCTACACATACTAAACTGTTTCTGTTATTATTGTACTACATGATCCTCCCTCTGAAAACAAGAGCTGTTTTGTAAATGGGTTTTTGGTAGACGTAAGCAACAAAGCAAGTAATCTGGTTTGCGTATTTTTGCTGTTTCATTGTGTTCCGAGTCTGAAGCTCAGTAAGATTTTGATCCTAATCCATCCCATGCAGAAATGAGTTTTAAAAGGGGAAAGGGGGAAATTGAGCACACTACCTAATTTCGTAATATGCAAATCAGTCCTTACTTCTAATGCATACATTTGTTTGGGACTCATAGGCAAAGTTCTCCATTTTGAAAGCACACATGCCACAATCCCTTTATTGACAATAATTTAAGTAATGTGGTAATGTTCACACCTGAGCTTTCAGAAGTGTCCTCAAGCCATTTCACAAAATCATATTCTGGGAGGTGGGGA